>NC_053023.1:3804732-3995306 GCF_003073215.2 Triticum urartu
GAAAATTGTTTGAATCACAAGTTTGTGATTAACTTACTAAAAAAATGAGAATAGATGCGCTTATAGAGAAAATTCAACCTAAATTCCTAGTAAATTTCTATGAATTTCAGAGAAACTCACTATGAATTTAGGTTAAACTTTTCTCTATTAGGGCATCTATTTTCACTTTGAGAGGAGCTCAACAAGGCACAGAGGGAAGGGCTTATAAACCGGTGTGAGCCCCCTTCGGTTGCCGAGGTGGGACTAAACTCTGCCCGCAACGAGGACCAACCCTTTAGTCCCGGTTTGTGGCACAAACCGGGACTAATGGTCATGGGCCAGGGGCGAGGAGCAAAATTATAAACTTTCTATTAGTGCCATTAGTTTTAGAAAGTTGAGAGTTGGCATGGGCCAGAGACTAATGGTCATGGTATTACGAGGGCCGAACCATAAGACATGAAAGCATTTCAAATGAACTCTGAAAAAGTTGAAAGTTGGCATGGTATCATAATTTCACCCACATAGCATGTGCATGTACAAAACGGACAATGGTAGCATGTTCGTGTGTTACAAAGTTGGCATGGTATCATCATAATAGTTGCAGGAGAAAGTCTTCACTTTTTCTTCGCTTGTGTCATTTGCTTATTGCGCCGTAACCATGGATAATCTTCATTGTTTATCAGGATGCTTGGGTCAGCCTTGACATTGAAGGGAGGAATTTCATGAAACTTTTCATAATCTTCAGACATGTCTGTCTTGCCGTCCACTCCCAGGATGTCCCTTTTCCTGAAAGAACTATGTGGCGCTTTGGCTCATCGTATGATGTATTCGCTTCCTTATCTTTTATTTTTCTCGTTTTGGTAGACATGTCCTTCACATAGATAACTTGTGCCACATCATTGGCTAGGACGAACGGTTCGTCAGTGTACCCAAGATTTTTTAGATCCACTGTTGTCATTCCGTACTGTGGGTCTACCTGTACCCCGCCGCTTGACAGATTGACCCATTTTGCACTTAAACAAAGGGACCTTAAAATCAGGTCCGTAGTCAAGTTCCCATATGTCCACTATGTAACCATAATATGTGTCCTTTCCGCTCTCGGTTGCTGCATCAAAGCGGACACCGTTGTTTTGGTTGGTGCTCTTTTGATATTGGGCGATCGTGTAAAATGTATTCCCATTTATCTCGTATCCTTTGTAAGTCAATACAGTCAAAGATGGTCCCCTGGACAACAAGTACAACTCATCACAAACAGTGTTGTCACCTCTGAGACGTGTTTCCAACCAACTGCTGAAAGTCCTGATGTGTTCACATGTGATCCAATCGTCGCACTGCTCCGGGTGTTTGGAGCGCAGACTGTTCTTGTGTTCATCGACATACGGGGTCACCAAGGTAGAGTTCTGTAGAACTGTGTAGTGTGCTTGAGACCAAGAATATCCGTCCCTGCATATTATTGAGTCTCTTCCAAGAGTGCCTTTTCCAGTCAGTCTCCCCTCATACCGCGATTTAGGAAGACCTATCTTCTTAAGGCCAGGAATGAAGTCAACACAAAACCCGATAACATCCTCTGTTTGATGGCCATGGAGATGCTTCCTTCTGGCCTAGCGCGGTTACGGGCATATTTCTTTAGGACTCCCATGAACCTCTCAAAGGGGAACATATTGTGTAGAAATACGGGCCCCAGGATGACAATCTCGTCGACTAGATGAACTAGGACGTGCGTCATGATATTGAAGAAGGATGGTGGGAACACCATCTCAAAACTGACAAGACATTGCGCCACATCACTCCTTAGCCTTGGTACGATTTCTGGATCGATCACCTTTTGAGAGATTACATTGAGGAATGCACATAGCTTCACAATGGCTAATCGGACGTTTTCCGGTAGAAGCCCCCTCAATGCAACCGGAAGCAGTTGCGTCATAATCACGTGGCAGTCATGAGACTTTAGGTTCTGAAACTTTTTCTCTGACATATTTATTATTCCCTTTATATTCGACGAGAAGCCAGTCGTGACCTTCATACTGAGCAGGCATTCAAAGAAGATTTCTTTCTCTTCTTTCGTAAGAGCATAGCTGGCAGGACCTTTATACTGCTTCGGAGGCATGCCGTCTTTTTCGTGCAAACGTTGCAGGTCCTCCCGTGCCCCAGGTGTATCTTTTGTCTTCTCATACACGCCCAAGAAGCCTAATAGGTTCACGCAATGGTTCTTCGTCACGTGCATCACGTCGATTGAAGAGCGGACCTCTAGGTCTTTCCAGTAGGGTAGGTCCCAAAATATAGATTTCTTCTTCCACATGGGTGTGTGTCCTTCAGCGTCATTCGGAACAGCTAGTCCACCGGGACCCTTTCCAAAGATTACGTAGTGTAAATCATTGACCATAGCAAGTACGTGATCACCGGTACGCATGGCGGGCTTCTGCCGGTGATCTGCCTCGCCTTTGAAATGGTTGCCTTTCTTTCGACATTGATGGTTGGTCGGAAGAAATTGACGATGGCCCAGGTACACATTCTTCCTGCATTTGTCCAGGTATATACTTTCAGTGTCATCTAAACAGTGCGTGCATGCGTGGTATCCTTTGTTTGTCTGTCTTGAAAGGTTACTGAGAGCGGGCCAATTGTTGATGGTCACGAACAGCAACGCCTTAAGGTTAAATTCCTCCTGTCTGTGCTCATCCCACGTACGTACACCGTTTCCATTCCACAGCTGTAAAAGTTCTTCAACTAATGGCCTTAGGTACACATAAATTTCGTTGCCGGGTTGCTTAGGGCCTTGGATGAGAACTGACATCATAATGAACTTCCGCTTCATGCACATCCAAGGAGGAAGGTTATACATACATAGAGTCATGGGCTAGGTGCTGTGATTGCTGCTCTACTCCCCGAAAGGATTAATGCCATCCGCGCTTAAAGCAATACATACATTCCTTGGGTCCTTTGCAAACTCATCGCAGTACTTTCTCTCGATTTTTCTCCACTGCGACCCGTCAACGGGTGCTCTCAACTTCCCATCTTTCTTTCGGTTCTCACTGTGCCATCGCATCAACTTGGCATGCTCTTCGTTTCTGAACAGACGTTTCAACCGTGGTATTATAGGAGCATACCACATCACCTTCGCAGGAACCCTCTTCCTGTGGGCTCGCCGTCAACATCACCAGGGTCATCTCGTCTGATCTTATACCGCAATGCACCGCATACCGGGCATGCGTTCAGATCCTTGTATGCACCGCGGTAGAGGATGTAGTCATTAGGGCATGCATGTATCTTCTCCACCTCCAATCCTAGAGGGCATACGACCTTCTTTGCTGCGTATGTACTGTCGGGCAATTCGTTATCCTTTGGAAGCTTCTTCTTCAATATTTTCAGTAGCTTCTCAAATCCTTTGTCAGCCACAGCATTCTCTGCCTTCCACTGCAGCAATTCCAGTACGGTTACCGAGCTTTGTGTTGCCATCTTCGCAATTGGGGTATAACCCTTTTTTGTGATCCTCTAACATGCGATCGAACTTCAGCTTCTCCTTTTGACTTTCGCATTGCGTCCTTGCATCGACAATGACCCGGTGAGATCATCATCATCGTGCACATCGTCTGGTTCCTCTTGATCTTCAGCAGCTTCACCCGTTGCAGCATCATTGGTCACATTGTCTGGTTCCTCTTGATCTTCACCAGCTCCCCCCGTTACAGCATCACCGTATTCAGGGGGCACATAGTTGTCATCGTACTGTTCTTCTTCGCCGTCTTCCATCATAACTCCTATTTCTCTGTGCCTCGTCCAAACATTATAGTGTGGCATGAAACCCTTGTAAAGCAGGTGGGAGTGAAGGATTTTCCGGTTAGAGTAAGACCTCGTATTCCCACATTCAGTGCATGGACAACACATAAAACCATTCTGCTTGTTTGCCTCAGCCGCATCGAGAAACTCATGCACGCCCTTAATGTACTCGCGGGTGTGTCTGTCACCGTACATCCATTGCCGGTTCATCTGCATGCATTATATATAATTAAGTGTCCAAATTAATAGAATTTCATCATCACATTAAAACCAAAGTGCATACATAGTTCTCATCTAGCAACATATAGCTCTCCAGAGCATCTAATTAATTAAACCATACATTGAAACTATGTAAAACATTTCAAGGCGAAAACAAATGCGATCATAATCGCAACCAAGGTAACAATTGATCCAACGGCATAATGATACCAAGCCTCGGTATGAATGACATATTTTCTAATCTTTCTAATCTTCAAGCGCATTGCATCCATCTTGATCTTGTGATCATCGACTACATCCGCAACATGCAACTCCAATATCATCTTCTCCTCCTCAATTTTTTTTATTTTTTCCTTCAACAAATTGTTTTCTTCTTCAACTAAATTTAACCTCTCGACAATAGGGTCGGTTGGCATTTCCTATTCACATACATCCTACATAAATAAAATCTATGTCACGTTGGTCGGCATAATTTTCATAAACAATAAATGAACCAATAGTTATAAAGATAATATATATACCACATCCGAATCATAGACAGGACGAGGGCTGACGGGGGCGGATACCAAAACCATCGCACTATATAAGATGCAATAATAAAAGTAAGAAAATAATACAAGTATCTATGTAAACATACAAGTAAGAATATTTTTCCTTTCAGAAAGAAGATAAGAACAAGAGGCTCACCATGGTGGTGCATGTCGGCGATGAGCTCGGCGCGGGTGATCGACGGCGGTGAAGACGGGGACGGGGTGTGATGGACCGCTAAACCTAGACAAATATTATGGAAAATGGAGCTTGGAGGTCGAGCTTGGAGAGGAGAAAGCTTAAGTAGTGTGGCTCGGGCATTCCATCGAACACCTTGTGTGCATAGGAGGTGAGCTAGAGCACCACCAAGCCCTCTCCCCCTCGGCCAGAGAAAAACAGAGCACTGGGGTGCTCTGCTCGCGAGCGAGGGGTATATATAGGCACCTCATTGGTCCCGGTTGGTGACATGAACCAGGACTAAAGGGGAGCCTTTGGTCCCGGTTCAATCCACCAACCGGGACCAATGGTGGTGGGCCAGGAGCGAGGCCCATTGGTCCCGGTTCATCCCACCAACCGGGACCAAAAGGTCCAGATGAACCAGGACCAATGGCCCACGTGGCCCGGCCGGCCCCCTGGGCTCACGAACCGGGACCAATGCCCACATTGGTCCCGGTTCTGGACTGAACCAGGACTAATGGGCTGACTCGGCCTGGACCAAAGCCCTGTTTTCTACTAGTGCTAGCACTTATCTTTTGTTTTAACTTCCAGGTTTTGTTCGGATCACACTATATAATAAGCATGAAAGAAGGATGTCGATGTGACCTCCGACTTTGCATATCTGTGTCTCCACAGCAGCACACCTGAAATATTGCACCTTGATGATGGTCGCAATTACTAGCATCTATCTTCTCAATGCATTTTTTCCTATTACTCATGACCAAGAATAATGAGAAAATAATTGCATGAAACTCACCTTGATGGTTACACATCAATGCCAAGAGTTTTCAGCTGTAGTACAACATTTGCGATGTTACATCCTTCAATCTCAGGAATATTAGATTCCGCTGGTTTAGCAAACTCGTAACTAAAAGTACTTCGCTGGCCCCTCCTGTCCAGCACGGCCATTGACGGTACAATAAACTGGCAAGATAAAGGACACAAGAATTATATTTCTTGAGAAAAAAAGGTATAAACTTTCTTTGTACAAAATGGTAAAGGAAAGAAAACACAAAATCGAAGAAACGCTCCAACAAGCTGAACTCGATATTTCTGTATGAAGAGCAGTCTCGAGACAGATGGGTATACCTCTTTCGATTCAAACTTGTTGCTCCCATCCCCTTTCGGCACCTCCTTCTCCCTCAGGGTATCTGAACCATTAAGGGTCGCATCATCAACACAGGCACCAACAGAGAGGATGAAAAGGAAAATCATAGGCTTGGAAGAAAGCTTACTCTTTTTTTATCGAACGATTAACAGCCTCCTACGAGTTGGCGAGCAGGGACCTAAAGTGTCCCGAGCAGCAGCACAACACGTGAAGGTCTTCGTGGTCATCCTAATCAATATGGAAATCTAGACGGGGGCAGAGTGCAGAGCATCCGGATCGAGGGGAGAACAAGAGTTGGAATTGGACCTTGATAGTGTCCCGAGCAGGGGGGAGGGAAGTTCGTGGCGCGGCGGGTGCATCAGTACGAGGGAAGGGCCCGGCGTTGCCGGCGAGCATGCCGAGTTCGAGCGCCCCGGCATCGCCAGGAGGAGGCAGGCCCCGGCGTCACCGAATAGGAAGAAGGGGTGGGGTAAAGGAGGGGCCTGCCCGGCCACGGCGAGTGCGTCAGCACGAGGGAGGGCCCCGGCGTCGCCGGTGAGCATGCCGAGCTCGAGCACCCAGGCGTCGCCAGGAGGAGGCAGGTCCCGGCATCACCGGATAGGAAGAAGGGGCGGGGCAGAGGAGGGGCCTGCGCGGCTGCCGGCGGTGCCGGCGAAGGGGAGGGGCGGGGCAGAGCAGGGGGATGCGCGTCCGCCGGCGTTGCTGATGAAGGGGGGCTACCACCAGATAGCTCCGGCCATGGATGGAGATCGCGTTGTGGATGAGGCAGCCAGGGAAGAATGGGGAAGAGAGAAGTGTGAGGGGCGGTGGAAGGTTGACTGATTCTTTTTTTCACTATACTACGTATGATGGTGAGTGAGTGTGGCATTGTCCAAACAAAAAATATATTCTAATAAAAATCCATTATACTCTGTATGTTTGTAAATACAAGTTTTTTTAGAGATTCTAATATGGACTACATCACTCTAAAATACGGTCTATATTCATCCGTATGCAGTCCATACTCAAGTTTCTAATGACTTATATATAGAAACAGAGGGAATATTTCATAGGGATTCATAGGGCAGGTCCGGTTCACCTACGTGGGTGAAATTATTGTTTTCATCACGGCTTGTTAAAGTCATGATCATTTGACGATTAAAAAATATAATTTTCTACAAAAAATGATAAACTTTATTGAGTATATTTAAGTTTTGCAACCATGCAGGTCATCTTGTGGTTTGTGGATGGTAAATTTTATGGAGTACTTCACAGTAGATATTTTGTCTGACGCTCCTACACGGGTATTTTTCACTGTGTATCATTATACTTATTCTATGTTGTATCACTATTTAACTCTCATTACTACTTTAATAGGAACATATAACAGCTTTTAAAACAAAACTAGCTAAGATTTTAGTGGACTCGGAATTGAATGATGATAATGTAAGAAATCGAGACATGGAAGGTGACGAAGACAACACAGATCCCACGGAATGTATGATACTAGGTAAACCCCCTGAGAATTTCAAAAAAATCAAATACATCATCAGAAGTTGAGCTCATCTCATAGTCATTTATCCTTTCACCGTTTGTCAATCAAACAAATGATGACTTAATAGATGAACTATGCTTGTTCATCAGTATGGTTGATGATGTCGCTCTACTGGAGTAAGCCATATTTTTTAGATCATTTTGTATTCTAATAAATTACTCTGATGTCATTATAATTGACAGAATTTCGAATTTACATGAGCGAATGGGTCAAAAGCTCGGATCCTTACCAAATTAGCTTAAATTTGAGACAAATAAAAAACATACTAAACAATGATGAATACATGGATATTGATTGTTTCAATATGGTTGTGCGTATACTAGCGCGCAACAAAGTCCAGCTTCTCAGAGACATTCCATCTCACTATATGGATCTAAACTTTTGTGTAAGTTACTATAATCACGTATCAATTTTTTTCCTCATTGCACTAATGTTTTCTTATTCTTATTTTAGGCGGTGTTTCACTATGCACGAAACTCAAGTCATCGTGAAAATATGGACATTGTTATATTGAAACGGTTGTTCCATAGGTGGCCTGAGAGAAATGACTATCATATCTCACAATGTGATATGGTAAGATTTTAGATTTTCATTTTATGACAGTGCTTTATTTGGTCTTAATTAATATTCCATATATTATTTATAAACTATCGCATCGTTGTAGATTTTGTTGCCTTGGTGTAAGTTTGGACTATTTTTATTGTTTGTTTTGGATCAAAATAAAAAACTTGTCTCAATTTTTGATCCGACACCAATACCTACTTTGGGGCGAATGTACTTAAAACCGTGGCCGGCAACCTAAACATTGCCCTTGAAGTTGCAAACCCTGCATTCAAGGACGATATCTCTAAATGGGAATGCATAGTTCCTATTGCTCCAACAAACTCACACTGGTACGAATCTTTTTAATGCATTACAATATTTATTGATTCATTCAAAGGACATTATATCTTTATTGCATACATGTAGTGCCCTGTCGGGTTATTTGGTTTTCAATTTCATGCACTCATTGTGCGATGGAAAACTATATTTTCCCATACCCAAGGTGAGTATTTACACCATGCTTATTTGTATACACATTGTACATGCAACTTGTTATAACAATGTTGTATAATGCATATGTAGCATGGTTTTCAACTGAGGAAGCAATTTTTGGTGCATATTCTAAAGTATGAAGAGAATGAAGCTCAAAACAGTATCCCATCCATTGAACGAATCATCATAGATCGCATCTACAGATGGACCTTCACTGCTTCAAAAGATGGACCTTCAAGACATGCTTCGTTCTGGTTCTTAAAATATATATTTTTGTAACAATTATAATACAATTATTATGTGACCGTTAATTTTATGCGGAGACATGTTTCTGGATCATGTGTTACACGCTCGCTGATATCATTGGGCATTAGACACATTTAAATGGATCGGTAAAAAAATCACTAAAATAAAAATTAAATTTACAGTAGATGTTTTTACTATGGATTATGATACGTGTGTGTTGGATCACAAATATGTCACACTTTTTTAAATACAATTTAAGTGACATGGTAACATTTTTTAGCCATCCGAATTTTTATGTAAAATTTATTTTGGTTAATATTACACCATGTGAACTCATTTTGTTTCAGACGTGCGTTGCACGTGCATGCTTACTAGTAAAACTAAATCTAGAGACAGAACAGCGTCTTGAGGTCAAAACTTATAGATTTTAATTTGTACATGTGATGCTCAATTTTACATCTTTCAGTTTGAGTGGTTGACATATGGTTGGGATGGCCGATTCTTATTGCCCAGCTTGCTGAATGTTGACATTTGCAACATATTATGTGGTTGTCGTTGTTGCTTCGACATTGACGTCCCCTTGCTCATGGGGTTCTGACAACGTCACCGGTGTCCCCTCGTCATCGACAGCGGTTTAGGTGATTGATCTATATATCAAAAGTAAAGCTGGTTTTAGCATTAGTTTGCAGTATATGAATTCTGAATTTCTTTTCATCATATTCTGTACTAAATATGAGGAAATAAGATGAGCCATGTATTTTAGTTTTCAAGAAGATAGATCATAACTGTTGTGTGCCAATTCTTTTTTATCTTTCTGTAGGTTTTATATTTCTGTGGATTTGTGTGATGGGACCTTCTCTCTGATTTATTTTACAAATGTGCATTGCCAGTATTGCGGTCCTGGCACCAACTACTGAGCGCCAATGGAGACGGTGGAGGAGGACGTGGAGGAGTACAGCTGGAGGGAGGTGGTGCTGCTGCGCCTCATCCTGGTGGTGCCCCATGCCGCGCCGGAGCTCGAGCACGAGACCAGGGAGCGGCACCATGGTAGGGACCTCCTCATCGTCGTTGACTTCGGCCCAAACTGCAGGAACGCCTTCCGCTGGGTGCTAGCGCACCTCTCGCGTCTCACCGACACCCCCCACCTCGTCTACGCCGTCTCTAGTTGAGTCCTCCACCATCTCAGCTCGTCTCGTCCCACCTGAATCGCATTTCTTTTGGGCTGGCCGATTTTTTTAGTTTACTTTCGTGGCGATCTAGGTTCCCTAATCAAACATCATAGGGAATTTGATAACTCGAATTGTTAGATTACACACAGTCAGGTTGTTGTCGGTCGGTACATATTTCTGGCTAAAAATGGAAGATGGTGAGTCTCACAGCTAAATAGTAGAGACACACTTTATGTAGTAAATCGATCTAATCTGGTGTCTTTTTTTGTACAATCCAGTATTGAGGTTGCTTCATGCGTGTAGTTATGGAAATTTATGAAAATAATATTTTGTACATAATGTGGACAACTCAATTACACCATAAGGTCCAAAAGTTAGCGCGATGACTGGCTTTAAGTTGCTTTAGCAATATTGAGTTGTAGACGCAAAACACATTCGTGATGGCTTACCTGAATTCAAAATTCATGCCTATATGGTTGCTGGTGACAAGACTGTTGCTGTTGGCCTTAGTCATTAACACTAATTTTGTGTACGTGTCGTATTTGAGCGCTGAGCTATAATTTCCAAGTATCATTGTATTAAGTGCTGGCTGTTACCGATCGCTTCCTTCCGACACCTTATATGCGCACCCAGTATGATGACTGACAGTCTTCTCTTGCACCTAATCTTTTCAGATTGTGCCTTGAGATTTTGCCTCTTCAATTGCATCTTGATCAATGATAGCTTAAGATCCTCATGTGTTTCTTTCAGAATGACTCTTCTAACAACAGCTCTCATTTGCCTTGCAAAAATGATATTATTCATATAAAGAGCACAACCTATGGAAGCAATACAGTTCTAGATGAGGCATTACTTCCGTTCTTTCAGATACTTTGGAGACTAAAAAAAAGATCCTCTTGATTTTTGTTTTTCATTCACCAGACTTAATATGGTTTACGTGAGAACTTTATGCACTAACTAAGCATGACTAAAAATTATGCACGTGTAATCTTGCAAAAAAAAATTCTGCACATGTAGCAGAACATATTTTTACTGGTAGGCAGCAGGGTTCTTTATGTTTAGTAGGAATCACTGCGTTCAGTTCATCACATGAGTTTATGAGAGACGGCCTTTGCCAGGAAAGCTTCAGTACCATTGTAAATGGAATGCCCAAATTATACTTAGAACTGCAGATTTTACTTCCTAATGTAGATGTCTTACTGATCGATTCTCAGCTAGAAATTCCACACCAGACATCTCATTGGTTTTATTTCTTCTCAACCTAATGGTTACAGCTCTAGGAACAGGGTGTAGCTTATCCATAATTTTCCTACAGCCATGCCCGTTCTTATATACTCTTGGGTGTTTAGTCACTCTAATCAACTAGGTCATAATGGAGCAGAGCCGAGGTAGTAATCATGTACAGTTATATGCTTGCTTGGTTGCCATTACATCACACCTTCATGTTTGTAAGATAGGCTATGTGGCTCCCTATTTTTTCATGTTCAAGTCTTGAGTTAACTGGACTGCTTCAAACAAACTTGCATCATCAGAAGTTCAAAACTGAACCTGTATAAAAATATCGTTTAAACGAAATACAGTGCTATAGAGGTGACTAAGCCTATTGATATGTAAGTTGAATGCAACAAAGAACTCTTTACTCTATAGAGTTGTTACAAATACATTAGGCTTATCGGGACCTGGAACCGAAGATTGAATTCTTTTTCCTGCAGATACAACGAATGGATTGACGAGTGTGAGCACATCAACACTGTCAACATGATGATGCTAGATCGACTTGCAAATGAAAAATGGTTACTATTATGACTGTAATGCGTTGGTGTTATGGCTGACACCTAAACCGAGGTCATAATCACATATGCACTTCAGAGAAAAAACAGCCATCATAAATTTGCAATATTTCATTATTTCTGTCAATGATCCCAGCAGCTTAAATTTTGCTGGTAGTACAATCTTATGTTATGGAATTGAAAGAATAAATTGAAATTCCCACGTTCCCAAATGAATGGTGTAAGTAATCAGAACAAGAACAGAATAACAAGTGTGACACATTTAAAGTCTAAACTTTTTCATTTTGAGACAGTTGATATGTCAATGATTTTTAAAAATAAATCACACTAATAAACAACTCTGGCATAAAGAGTTAGAGGTCACATCGGCATCATTCTTGTTTAGCACCCTATTATGTAGCGTGATGTGATCAAAACCTACAAATAAAATAAGAGAGAAGTGTTACATTCAGAATTAGTTATATAGGTACAAAATCAAAGGTGCAAAGAAAACACGAACGATTGCATGTACCTCACCCCTCTAAAACATCTCTGTAGACAATGTTTTTGGTGCTTCTTCCAGATTTATCAACCTCCTTGTTAGGCTTGGCTATAATCCGCGTCGTCTTTCTTGAGACACCCCTTGACAATGCAGCATATAGTTGGCCATGTGAGAAAACAGGTTCTGGAAGGTAAATACCAACATTTGGGATGGTTTGACCATGTGCCTTGTTAATGGTCATCGCAAAACTCAGGCGGATAGGGAACTGTTTTCTCTTAAGCTTGAAGGGAAGTGAGGTGTCATCGGAGGGTGACATAGGGATCCTAGGTATGAACACCCTCTTTCCAGCATGCTGGCCACCAACAATCGCTGCATCAATTGCATTATCCTGGAAGGCCCTGATCATAAGCCGTGTTCCATTACATAGCCCATTATGAGGGTCAAGGTTTCGTAGCAAAATGGCCAGGAAGTTGATTTTTACTCTCAAGACATGCGGGGGCAACCCATTTGGTGTGATCGAGTTCAGGAAGTCAATCGTGTAATTATTCTGGAAGTCATCCTCGATATAGCCAAAGTTATGGTACACCTTTTCTTCGCCTGGAAACTTGGAGATCATCTTGTCATTCAGGTCATCCACATGCTCGTTTTTGGTCGAGAGAATTGCACGTGTGCTGCTCATGTACTCTCTCGACCTAGCATTGGTGTGCAGGGATGGGAAGACATCTTCGATAAGCTTGTTAATAGGTTCTTCATCGTCGGTATAAGCAATCACAATGTCAGACGCTATACCGGATGTAGCAGTTGCGATCGCTATTAGGCCCATCGAACGGACCTTTGCAAACAATGCCTTGTACAGGTACGTCTTCCCAGTGCCTCCTGGACCGTCAACAAAGAATATCTGGATTTTTGGGTTTGTCACATGATCCATTATGTCATTGAAACAAGCTAGTTGCTCATTGTTCAAACAACTGAATAGATCTAGATGTTCTTGGTCCGTTTTGACCTGTCTCTCCTCTGTTACCTCTCTAGCATCAACGTCAGAAGAACCATCTGCGTCAACCAGATCCGGAAATCCATAGAGTTTAATATCCTTTCACATGGATTGCAGCAGATCCCTCATATCCCCAAGGACCATCTGCTCAATATGCTTATTTTGCTCATGGGCTTGTCATTGTCTCTTTAATATCTCCTCTCTATTTTGTGCATACCGCTCCCTTTCCATCTGATTCTTAATCTCATTATGGCCTGAGTAGATGAAGAATAGATCAGTATACATCATTATAACTGGGCCATGTAGGATGAAGTTCATCTTCATTACCGTGTGATACAACCAGCTGTGTTTGTGCCCCAGGCAATTTTCTTCTGTTTGTAAACCTCATGGCGTCTCTTATTAACCTCATCCTTATTTTGTGCATACCACTCTCTATCCCTCTTGCCTTTTTTACTTCTTTAGGGTATGCAATCAATGGCACAATTCATCAGTTGAGCTACAAAAACTGAAATTGTGTGCTTGTGTAATGCTCATCACCCAAGGATTGAATGTTGCTTACATCCTAGAACGGGGTGAGCGTCCTGTTGGGATTGGTCGGGGCTATACGAAGTCCTTGAACCCTGTGAATGTCAAGAATGTTATCACACAATTGTAACGGAAGGAATACTATTAGCACAACGCTGACAGAGTGTAGTTTTATGTTCAACTCCATCCCACTGTTTGCCATCAAAAAGCTTTCTTATGGTGCCTCTGCAACCAATTGAATTCATTTTGCACTAATATACCTGCAAGAATGCATCAGGATGTAGTAGGTTGTAATACTGTATATCTCAGGCAGACTTTATTTGTGTTCACATGAATTGGAGCTGAGCATTGAATGATCCATATGCAGCTTCATGAGGCATTTAGGTGAAGTCAGTCCAATGCTCATCAAGGATCATGTTAGCATATGGTCATTGCCATGAGTCACCAGTTCCTACATTTTCCTTCTAGAATTGCTCTTGTTTTTCATAAATTCAATGAAAGCAATTGATGGATCACATGAACAAGTTGACAAATGAGCATGCATCTACGGAGCGGAGTAGAGGCGTCTTTTAGCCTAATGAAGTCTTGGCGGCAGCTGCGTCTAAAAGCCTTACCAACTTCAGATCAGAGAAGAGCATGCACCCGTGCCGGCGAAGAGCTCGTCGTCGCCGCTGTGGGATGGCGCCTGGGCGGCTGCACCTGTGTTGGGGAAGAGCTCGTCATTGCGGCCATCGTCGGGTGACTCAGCGAGCTCGTTGTCGCGGCGGACGTCAGGTGCCTCGGCGGCTGTGCAGGGCAGCGACGACGCACGTAAGCTGGACGGCGGATTGATTCCTTGGATATATTTCCGATAAGTTAGCACATTTGTTTCCGTATATGACTCTCCGTGTAAATTGGATGTGGGATGTTTCCTTTGTGCGGGCGTGGGCGTTGGCAGAGTTTTCGTCCGCCCTGGAAAACTGCTAAACACACTTCGTTTGTGGGTTGGTGTAATCGTGACGGCTAGATCTAATTAAGCGATTTGATCGTGAGGCTCCAATTAATCGGGAATGTTATGTGTAGGTTAGGCTGGGTGCGTTTAGCGTTGATTATGTTCTCTTGTTTAATAGTAGTAGAGATAAGCAGGAGCCCTCTTTCAACTTGTGGTTACTTTCACAAATCATCAACATGTACAAATGATATATAAATCTATGAATATCAGATACTATGTTGACTTGATCCACGGTTTTGGGTACTGCCCGAGAAAAACGGTTACCGCACGGTTACCGAGATTCTCGTCGCCCCACGAGAAAGGCATATCCCCAGCAAAAAATCCCGAAATTTTTGAATTTTTACCTCCAGCGCATATTAGTATAGATTAACATCTCAAAAATATGACAACAGTTAGCTGTGCCCTGGTGGTAACCATGTACTTCCTTCATCAAGATGACGCAGGTTCGAGTCCTCATTGTTGCATAACCATTTTTTGCTTATTTTTCAAAATATGTACATGAAAAAGAAGGTCCACTCGAGGAGTCGAAATAGCGACCTATTTGCATAGGTCATATAGACGTTCCACAGAGATAATATCTCTTTTGTGATCAATACCAGTTCAAGCGCTATCTGTATCGAGGCTAAAAGAATTTGAATTCAAAATTTAATAATAAATTTCTTCCGAAATATATTCGGTATTTCTCGGTAACCGTGGTAACTGAGAATCTCGCCCCCCACGAGAAAATCCGTCCATTCGGAATCTCGGTAACCGTCTTGATCAGGCACAACAACTGAAATGTGTGGTTCCACTGATTACATGTTACTTCCTCTGTCTAGGTGTGTAAGTCATCTTACGTTGTGCATCGCGACCAAGACGAAGAGGAAAATGAGAAAACTTAATGTCTTTTTGCTAATTAATAGCATTGCATGCAATGAATTAACCACTGCATGTTATGTTTGGTAGTCTCAAGTCATTGAAAGCATGCACGGTCAACATATCTTATTGGTTGATATGCCACAAAACAAGAAATGAGGAGGGAGTTAATGTACGGTGCCTAAATGTTTTGGCATTATTTGGTTTTCGTAAGATGACTTACACACCTAGACGGAGGGAGTACTATTAGGTAACAAATCTTTTCAATATCACGGAATACTGGAAGAAGAAATGATGATCTGTATAACATTAACAAGTTTGTAAAACTGCTCCACGACCTGTGTGAGTATTTTCTCCGTTCCTGTACTACCATGGTGAACACCGCCTTCCCTGCAACCCTAACATACATACATATAGATCAATGATGGTTCAAAACTGGTCCACAGAAAGGCTTACGAGAGCTTGGGGTGGGGTGGCACCGGCTTGCCGGTGGCTGGATTAGCGGTTGCTGCGAGCCCTTGGTGTCGCCAAGATGGACATTGACGGATGATGCAGCTGCTGATGGTGATGACCAATCCAGTCCGGGACACTGCGCCAAATTCCAAACAGTAAGTAGCAGTAGGCAAGTAGCACTATAACGAAGCTTCTCACCTCCAGTTCTCCTTGGGCTTACATCCAGATGCGAGGTAGGCGACGAGGTCCTTCTTGGTGAGCGTCTTTGTCAACTCCACCACCTCCTCCGTCAGGGGGCTGGGCGCCATGACTCTGCCGTGCCCCCCCCTCCTCGCCGCCGTGGCCCATCTCCACCCTCAGCTTGTCCCCGTCCATGGCGAGCTTCAGATCGACATAGAGGGCGTCGTGGGGCGGGGCAGTGAGACGTTGTGCTGGGATTGTAGGAGCAGGGCGACCTGGTCCTCGTCGTCCCGGGCGAGATCCACGGGCATCGGTGCTCTCTTCCAGCGAGGCCACCCTGCAGCCGGCTGCTGCACGACAACTGACGAGGAGAGACAATGAGAAGCAGGCCGGCGGCGGCTCAGAGCAGGGGGGTCATGCGGAGACCACGAGTCAGGTCTTGCAAAAGGGCTCGGAGCAGGGGGCATGAGGAGAGGAGAGGAGGTGGCGGCGGAGAAACAAGGGGGTCATGCGGAGAGCCGGAGACCCGGGCCAGGTCTTTCGATCTCCTATCACTCTCAGTTTTTTTTCTATCGCTTACAGTAAAGGACGTGTGGACATCACGGTAACTCGCCCTTGCCGCGACAGTTAATGGGTTTAATTGTTTGTTTGGTGTTTCCCTATGCATAGGTGGTCGTTATCACCAAACGGTCAAACGTGTTTGAAGAAATTGAAACCACCCTCATTTTTACCATCGGTAAAAAAAATATCAACCTCATATGAATAGTAGAATCCCTAATGCCAGCAAACAAACACCTTTACATTTATTTCCTTTGGGTGCTGGATGTTTGATTTTCATTATTGTAGCAAAACTGTTTTACCTTTTGACAAGAATAGTGTATGGTGGCCAAACGGTACCGGCCAAAAACGTTCCTATTTGGTGGGAACACAAGCCGAATGCCATTACAGAAGTCTGCGTGCGTTCACTGCCGTGCTATTTTCGTGACAATACTCATCTGAGGTGTCGCAGGGATCAGAGATCCGGATGGTGCACACAAGGAGAGACATATACCTAGCTTAGTTCAAGTCCTCAGATCGAGATAATATCCTACCTCCTGCTTGTCTAGATTAACTACTCTAATCTCGTACGAGTACCTAGGTTTAGTGTCACACAGGTATGGTTTTGTTGGTTGTGAGGTGTTGTAGTGTCGGTTTGGACATGCCTAATATAGTAGACAGGGCTCGATGCCGATGGCCAAAAGTATGTCGACGGCCACCGTCGGCCTATTCTAAACTATGCCGACAGCTGGCCCCAGGCCGTCGGCGTACAGCGGCCGTCGGGCTATCCCAGTATACGCCGACGGCCCCCGTCAGCAAAGAACGGCCGTTGGCATAGACGAATCTACGCCTACAGCTGCCGTCAGCATATATCGGTCGTCGGCATAGCTGCAGGCCCGGCGACCACGCCCGTGACAGGCCACTAACGGCGTCAGATCTATGCCGACGACCGGGACGGGCGGCCGTCGGTATAGATACGAACGCCACATCATCGATCCAAAGCGCACCAACCAAGGCCTATGCCGACGGCTTCCGTCGGCATAGATGACACGTCATCGATCCGCCGTCCATGAGGGGGTCATGTGGCTACGGCTAAGCCGTTGGCATAGGTGCCATGTGGCGCCTTCTCCTATGCCGACGGCTTAGCCGTCGGCATATCTCACCTTATCCATCCCCGGGCACACCCTGTCCACTCGTTTCCCTATTCTCTCCCCGACCCCGATCCAGCTCGCCCGATCCCTGCTGCCGCCGCCGCCGCATTCGGGCCCGCCCCCTGCCGCCACCCACTCCACCCTTGCCTCCCTCGCCGCCGTCTCCACCCACCGTCGCCCCCCGCCGTCCCCACCGTCGCCACCCCTGCCTCCCCCGCGCGCGCCCGGCCCTCACGTCCCCGGCCGCCCTTGCCTCAGCAGGCCCTCCACCGCCGCCCCCTGCTCGCCCGCTGCACAGGCCGCCCCTGCCTCACCGTCCGGGCCGCCCCGGTGAGCTTTTTTTCATTTTTTTGCATTTTTACTGCTTGTTATGTGATAGATACATGTTGTATGGATGAATGGATGGATTGATATATATTGGTTAGTTATAGCTTTGGTCAAGTTAGTGATGTTGTCAAATGTTGTCAAATTTGAAGAACAAAATTGGTATATTTGAGATGTTGTCAAATAGCTATAGTTTCATTTTGTGATGTTGACAAAATTGGTATCTAATGAGTAGTTATTTTATCATGATGATCTTGCTAAAAAATTGAAGAACAAAATTTGACACTTGATGAAAATTAGGATTTGAGTATCATGATGATCTAAAACCTTGACTAGATTAAATTTTCACATCAAGTCGCGTAACCTAGGTCTCCCGTCCGAAAGGGTTGCATCGATAAATATGCATTCAAGTGCATATTTATCACCGCAGCTCTTTCGGATTGTGCAGCGCTTTCCATGGACAACCCGATGATGTGTAGATTGGGTACGTTGTTCATGCTCTACCCCGTTCCGAGACAGGATTTTGGCAGCACCTCCCTGTTGTTCTCCGGATGCACATTCTCTCGGCATTTTTCCGAGACGTGTATTTGGAGAACAGCGGGGAGGTGCTGCCGAAATTTTGTCTCGGAATGGGGTAGAGCATGGACAACGTACTCAATCTACACATTCTCGGGTGGGATTAGGACCCATCTTTACCTATTAGAGATGTAGGTGAATTAAATGTCGTTTCTCGTCAACACTCTAAAAAATAAAATATTGATGTGAGTAATTTAAATGAATCCTTAATTTTGTTGTGTGGCTTCCAATAAAGCAGAGATGGCAGATAATCAGTGGATGTATAGTGGGTTTTTCTGTCGGAATCAAGTAACAACAGAGTGGGTCGAGAAAACTGATGTGTTTTTGAAAGAGATATTCCGTAGTCCAATGAGGATGGTGCCAGTATGCTCATGTGCCAAATGTAAGAGACGTATCCGCAGAGATAAGAGTGAAATGACTAAGCACCTTCGCACGCATGGATGTATGCCCAACTTTAATATGCCGATAAACTTTGCCCAGCCGGATCATGGTAGAGAGGAGGTGATACGAGAACGCGTCGCTGGTTATGAGGACGATGGGTTAGAGACATGCTAGATGATGTCTTTGCTGCACAGCCGACACCTCCGTCAAATTCAGCGAATGAACCGAAGCAGCCGGAGGAAACCGCAAAGGCCTTCCTGGATATCTTGGCCTCGTCAAAGAAACCTCTCTATGAGGGTGCCAAGCTGTCTGTGCTAGATGCCATCTCGCAACTGATGGCAGTCAAGGCTAAGTACGGCTGTAGTCGAGGTGGCTTTGAAGCATTTCTGGGAGTATGTGCTAACAGCCTGCCTGAGGGCCATGAACTGCCGAAAACCATGTACGCTACGAAGAAAATCATGAAGGCGCTCTCCATGGATTATGAGAAAATACATGTTTGTCCAAAAAATTGCCTTTTGTTTAGGCATGAGTATGCGGATGACAACTAATGTTGGAAGTGTGGTTCCTCTCGGTATATTGAGGTGGTCGATAAGCATGGTCAGAAGCAGCAGGCCATTAAATGCTTTTACATTTATTTGGGCTCTCTATGTTTGCTTTTGGTTATTGTTATGCATTGCACCCTCGTCGTTTTTTCTTTTTGATTGTCGGGAATAGTGTTTGGCGCATGGTGGCCAAAGATTATCGGCCAAAAACGTTTGTATTTGGTGGGAACACAATCGGAAAGCCATTACGGAGATCTGCGTGCGTTCACCGTTGTGCTATTTTCGTGACCGTACTCATCTGAAGCATCGCAGGGATCAGAGATCCGGATGGTTCACACATGGAGAAACACACCTACGTTTAGGCCCTCGGATCGAGATAATATTATACTTCCTGCTTTTCTGGATTGATTACTCTAGTCTATACTTCCTTCGTCCTAAAATACTTATCATAGAAATGGACACAAATGAATGCATTTAAATTAAAATATGTCTAGATACATCCATTTCTCGGGCAAGTATTTCCGAGAAGAGGGAGTATGAGAACTAAGGTTTGTGTCATACCAAGAGGTATTTCCTTGTCGGTATGTACATGCCTAATACTGTAGACAATGGAGTCCTTGTCGTCTGCCACAAGCTGGCGATGCATTCCCCCGAGGACTCTGAGGAGCAGGTCTGGGGCACCCCGTCGTTGATAGCCCTCTTATATCCTCTTTGCCTATATAACCAGGGGGCATGCCATCGCCCGTAGTGCCCGAGCACATCAAGTATCTGCTTGTCTTTGATTTCTTCCTCCAAACAAACTGTGGCTTATAACCGCGACCTTGTCGTTAACCGGCAGATTGGCCTTGATGAGATCCAGACTTTCCTGAAATTGGATATTTAAAACATGTATTAAGGTCTAAATGACCTCTCGCCTGGTGGGCCAAGTGGGTCGCAACTGTTATGTGAGTGACGAGTAAGCTTAGGTGATATCTGACTTTATCTCTACCTAGGACATGAATTTATTTTGTTACTAGACAAAGCCCATTGAAGGGATGCCTCGAGAGTTATATTCTGTACCAGAACTAAACTCAAAGTGCTTCTGTACCAGAACTAAACTCAAAGTGCTTCTAGAATTGTCTTGGTACTTCTAGAGTTCTGCTCTGGAACTCATGCCACTGTTGGTGTGACACTCCAATGATTAGGTTACCATTAGGGTGATGCCCTGATATCGGCTACGTTGTCAGAGCCATGATCCACCTTTCCCAATTTTTCAAAACTGTTGTTTTTGGACGATTTACGGCCGTCGGGGTGATACCACGACACATGCTACTTTCTCAGAGTTGTGCTCTGACTTCCGCAACTCGTCAATCTCTATCTGACGGATTGTTGCCATCAAGGTGATACCCCGACACTTGCAGATATATTCGAGTTGTACTCCGAGGTCTACGTTTACCAGAGTTGTTTCTCTGGTGCCTTATTACCATCACGGTTATGCCTGACATTCGAGGTCCCGTTAGAGGCGTGCTCCGTTACTGCAGGCCATTAGAGGTGTTTTGTGCCATATTTGCCTAGAGCAGATGATAATCCCCAAGTGTAAAAAAATGTCGTATCATTTTCCAATATGGAGGTGGTAAGTATGTAGTGTCGATATCCTAGAAGATCTGAAGGTACGAATCATATTCTCTCAGGTTCCATTTGCCACTAATACATCCCTATGTACTCCAAACCTTTGCTTTACTGAGATTTACTAGTAAAAATTAATGTCCAAGTTTAAGAGAGAGCAAGGGTAGAGTAGTGGTGGTAGGTGTTGAGGAATTGTCCGTAGGAAATTGGCTTACTATACCGATAATCATGCATTGAAGTTTTGTATGTGGGTGAGGCATACGCTAGCATGCAGAAAATTCCGTTGACTAAGATGTCCTTATGAATGAAACCCTTAGTTAGCATCAAAAAATACTAAATAAATTATTAAGGTAAACCCAACCACAACCTTAAAGGTTATGGGTCTTCTTTACCCATATGCATTGACTCCTATACACGGGCTCTGTAATATATCTTACTCTAGCCATCTTAAGAAGATCATTGCAACATATTACTATAACATCTTAATATTTTAAAATTTGTATCATCAATTATTTAAAAAGTATTAACTAAAATTTCAATGTGGTACTTGATCTTATCTAGTATTGACTACGATGAGAACCTTTTTGTAGTTTATTAAATATTAAATGAGAGGGAACAAAATGACTTTCTGAAATATTAATTTTGGATCTTATTTGAATTTTTAAATCGAAACAATTCCAACTCAAAATAAATAAAACGAGTGAATGTAAATGTAATACAACTCCTTCAATATAAAAAATATGGAAGATGTTCTAAATATTATTTGGATTTTCATTTGCATTCAAATATATTTTGGGAATTATTTAGAACCCTAAATTAACTCTTAGGGAATATCTATAAAGCACATAATTATTTCTAGTATAAGAGAATAATTAACAGCCACAATTGACTGTTCACTTGGGCTGACCAATAAGAAACCAACAGGGCAGCGTCACTTGGTGGGTCAAGGTTTTCTCCTCTGGCTAGGGCGAGAGCCCCTCTGATATTGAATATCTCCTACGCACTATTTTTCTGGATCATGTTTCCTCATTTCCATCATCGTTTTATTCCGCAAAGGAGATCCATAACTCCAAAATATCCACAAAAGAGAAGGGATATTCAGAAACTTCTAGAGCAAGTTTGCGGCCAAAGGGCACCTCGAACCGAGCTCCTCAACTCCCACGCGGGGGGAGCTTGCGGCAGGGACGTGGCCTTATGCGTGGTGGCACTGTGGGGACCCTCCAGGTAGGCTTCTATCCCATGGGAACCTCTTCTGCATGGATCTCCATCCAACAGTGAGAAAGGAAGAGAGAAAAGAGGGAATAAGGAGAGAAGGAGAGTAGACGGCATGGATGTCGCATCTGGGACCATCCAACAGCCACAGAGTGTCATCCATGGGAGCCTTGTGTTGACAAACTAGAATGAGGCACACAGATAGCTCAGTAGGTTTACCGAGTGTCAAATTGGAGGTACTCAGCAAACAAATGGTTTTGCCGAGTGTATTTCATAAAACACTCCACGAACATGTTTTTTCTATTTTTTTTTCTTTCTATTATGACTTGAACAAATACCCTTTTTTTACCTTGCATAGCTCAATGCATTTTTGCTTGTAATATGGCACATATAAATTTTTAGGTGTTTCTGTAATTTTTGAATTGATTTAACATTTTTAATGATAAAATGCCTAATAATGCACTTAATGGCTTCAATATAGCAAACCATTCTGAAAAATGCCAAATTTTGACACGTCAAATGTCATGGCGAATGTTGCGTGTGGAAAAAATTTCAATGCCAACTGAAGAAACAATGGTCGCTTTCCACACATGGATGGTTCGTTCCTTCTCGAAAGCTAGTTTCTTCCTTATAGATGGTCTACTGTGTAAGCAGTCTATGCGACACCTTTTGTGAAACATCCTAAAATTTTGTACACAACCTCTACTAGTCATATCATGACACTATGTCAAGTTTGTGATATTAAAATGTCAACAAAAACCATGTTATTGCCCGAGTCTCGGCCACCTAGTGCTTAGGACTCCTCTTATTTGATTACATAAGTTCTAAACATACACTGAAAGATCACGAATAAGATTTTTTAGCCAACTTTTGAGGATTATTGCATGTACATGTAGTTTAAATTGTAATTAAATCAAATAAATGCCTAGAAATGCACTTGATGGCCTAAATATAGAAAACGGATCCTAGAAAATGACAAATTTTGACATGTCACATGTAGTGGTGTGTGATGAGTCTGAAAATAATTCAAGGCCAACGGATGAAGCAGCAATCACTTCCCGTGTAAACTTGATCGGCTCCCTTGTGAACACTAGTTTCTTCACGTGAGGTGGTCTGTCTTGTAAGAGCAACTACATGAGATTTTTCTTCAAAATATGCCCACTTTTTATCACAACCTCTAGGGGTCATATTGTGATACCATTCCATGTAAAAATGATGTTCTCACTTCATTTGGTTTTTTTCATAATTAAATAACCACTATGCCCCATGTTGGTGCACTAGTGCAGAACCGGGCAATAGCACCGGTTCGTAAGGCCCTTTAGTGCCGGTTTCGTAACCGGCGCTTAAGTGTAGGCACTAAACCCCCCTCTCCTTTTAGTACCGGTTCAGCACGAACCGGTGTTAAAGGGCAACCACGTGGCACGAGTCAGCTTCGGGGGCAGGGAGCCATTTAGTACCGGTTGGTGTCACCAACCGGTATTAAAAGGTTGGGGGGTTTTGGGTTTATGATTTCTTTTTCATTTAATTTTGTGTTTTCCATTTAATTCTTTTTCGTTTGCTGGTGTTTTATGATACTACATATTGTACACGTTATGCATATATATAAATAGAATTTCTAGTAGAACCGATCATAATATATATATATATAGTGATACTATTCATCACCCAGGGTGGAGAATAAGTTATTCTTCACTCGAGGTAATCTTACGATCATTTCATAATTAAATTACGTTTCGAATTCAAATAGTTACATTACTATTGATTAATTACGTAAAATTTGACATAAAAATAAAAATATAGGTCATAAGACAAGAAAATTTGTAGTTTATGTGTATTTTAGACTATGTTTTTACGTTTGTAATTTTACATAACATAAAATATTTTTTAGGGCGATTATATATTTTCTTACGGTCTTTTTTTGCGTCGGAAATAAGACAAAACTTACGGAACGTAAAATTACGGTGCATTGATAGTAATATAAAGAAGGATGAAGAATAACTATTCCTCACCCAGGGTGACGAATAGCGCGACCCTATATATATATATATCATCGAATGTCTCACAACCACCATTAATATATTCACACATATATACACACATATATAGAGAGAGTAGCACTATTCTGATCCCAGGATTAGAATAACTATTTGGATCACAGCTGGCCCTATAAGGGGCTAACCAGACGTTCCTGAACTCGACCCACCCCCACCCAAATCAGGATCCCATCCCCGCCCCGCCCTTCCGCAGAGTCGGCGACCTTCTTCCCCAACTGGCGGCGGTTGCCCTCACCGCAGATGTACACCGTCGACCCCATCGAATCCACCGCCGCCGCAACCAACCGCCACCTTCTCCAACCTCCGCGACAACCCACCATCTTCTCCCGCTGCCATGGCCAGCATCCAACACCGGCGGACATACTCGGCAGCTCGCAACCATGCCAGCCTCCGGGATCCCGCCGCAAACACACACGGCGCCAGACTCCGGGATCTCGCCGCAACCTCACACGACTCCGGACTCCGGGATCCCGCCGCAACCACGCAAGGCACAGGACTCCGGGATCCCGCCGCAACCAGTCTTGCTGCCGGCATCCAAGGTCCCGCCCCACCACCCGTGCTGCCGTCCTCCAAGGCCCCGCCCCACCACTCGCGCCACCGGCCTGCGGGATTCCACGGTCATCAGCCACGCCGTTGGTCTCTCATGGCGGCACCTGCAAAAAACAAAGCCACGAGACATGCTCCTCGTTCCCCTCTGCTCATCCTTCACTACGGCACAAGCAACAAGAACTGCGGCTGGATTGAGCCGCAAAACAATGGTACGCCACACAAGCAGTTCATCACCGGCGGTCGCGTCGTCATCGTCGGCAGCCAAAAAAAAGTTTAACTGAAGTTCAATTCGTACTCTACTCGCAGGTCAACTACAACAGGTAGCAGAGTTCTTGGCGTCTTCTTCCTGATTGTCCCGTGTGGAATTCTGTAAAAAGGAAGGAACGGTCTCCTTCCGGCTCAGCCATCGCTGATCCCGTTCGTGCTTGTCCTGCAGACTAAGTTGAACTTCACCAAAAACTAGAAAAAAGATGAGCACGGATGCCCGTCGATGTCCGTTGTGTTATCCTGCTGACCAAGCAATTCAAAGGAGCTGGTGGTTTCGTTCGCCTGAAGTACCAGCGTAAAACATTCATGCCAAGTTTGATAGCATAGCTTCTCTGAAACTGTAGTATTACAAAACCTCGGTATTCTGATGTGGGGGCGATGAATATTTTAGTATATGAAAATAGCAGTTTTCCAGGCTTTTGCAAAACCACCGAGGTGTTTGCCCAATCCGTTTTTTTCTCAGTTTCCTCCCATTCTCACTGGTTGTTAGGTTGCATGGATAACCCTCGACGTATCAAGCTGTACCAAACTCAGCTACACTCAGGGAGCTACATGATCTGATCAACTTGTGCTGACGGCTGCTGTACGCATGCAGCCTTTCCATTGCTGCAAACAAGTCGACATGTGCCTTTACGCTATGGAGGCCAAGGCCTGCCGCTCGCACATCCAGAGTGTGAGAGGGAGCAGTGGTGCAAGGCGGCCAGGGAGGTCATGATGGCGCTGCGCGGAGACGGGCAACGACAGACAGGAGGTGGGAGTGTTGTGTTAACTCTACAGGCTTCCTGATACAACTACAAATTGAAGAGAGATCAACGACAGAGAAGATCAGTAGGCATACAAGAGCATGTATGACCTTCCTTCCCATGTGCTTAGCTTGAATTGTTATTCATAGCTACAGCAAGCATGCAGGAATCACATTTGTTTGATGGCCGGAAAGATGGAGTTGAAGGACCAACGAGACGCGGTCGTTTGTATAAAAACTAGAATTTCGAATTAAAATAACGGCGTCGTATCATTGCTAATACAAAAAAGCATTTTCCTCGTTACTAACCAATAAAACTAAGAAGTTCAAATTTAAAAAATGGTGAAGTTCGATGTCTGTAAAAAAATTCGAATTTTGCACATTATTAAAAAATAAAACCAACAAGTTCAAATTTTAAAACAAAGAAGTTAAAAAAACTCGACTTTCCTCGTTACTTAAGAATAAAACTAAGAAGTTCAATTAAAATAACAGAGAATTTCAAAGTATATAAAATACTCATTTTTTCTCATTAGTAAACAATAAAACCAAGAAGTTCAAATTAAAAATAGGAGACACAAAAAAAGTTTTAAAAATATTTTCCCCATTTTTTTAGAAAAACTACAAGTTCAAACTTCGCGAGTATGAAAAAGCTATCAACACGGGAAATTTGCATGTTTTCAACAACTTTCCACTCGTATATCATTTGCTCAATTTCGGTAAGTGGTTGCGGGGGTAGGGGCAAAAAATAATAGTGAAAAAAACAGACTGAAGTTCAAACAGAACTGCTCCAGAAGTTCAACCTCTTCATGCAGTGCATATTCGGAGACTTTGTTTTTGCGATGAAGGCAGAACGCATGATCTCAGAAGTTCAGATTGATAACTGCCAGAAGTTCACATGCTACACGGTGTGCATTTTGTATTTAAAAAAGAATGAAAAAGTAAAGGCTAAAAGTTTTGTTGCTAGAAGTTCAAGTGCTCGGCCCGAGAAAGTTCAAAAATTCTTATGAGAGAGGTTGAACAAAAGTACGTGACGGAAATTCAAGTTGAAAACAACAAGAAGTTCAACTACTGCAAGGAATGCATTTCAGGTGAGAATAAAAAGTACAGAAAAAGAAAAGCCTAAAAGGTTTGTTGAAAGAAGTTCAAGTGCTCTGTCCGGGAGGTTCAAAAATCCTTGCGAGAGAGGATCACCTTGTATTTCCATGCTCGATTTTTGTCGTATAAAAATCGAATACAATTCTTTAATCAAATATAAAGAGGTGAAGTTCAAATTGAAATAACACAGAAGTTCAGAGTTTATTAAAACCTAGGATTTACCCGTTCAAAAAAAAACACAACGCCATTTTTTTGCACTTTTAAAAAGAACTCATAAACGGAAAAAATGGTTGCTAGAAGTTCAAGTGCTCGGCGAGGAAAAGTTCGAAAAATTCTTGTGAGAGAGGTTCACCATGTATTTAGATGTCCAAAATACATAAAAACATGTTGTTTTTTTGTGTTTGAAAATAATTCTCTCAAACCAGAGAGAAGTTCAAAAGTGATAACAACCGAAAGTTCACGTACTACACGGTGTGTATTTCATATAAGAAAAATACAATAAAGTGAAACAGAGTGAAGTTCAAACAGGCATGTCCCAGAAGTTCAACTACTTCACGCAGTGCAAAAAATAGCACGTCAAAAAACAACACGTTCAAAAACAGAGTGAAGTTCAAACAGACATGCCTAGAAGTTCAACTACTTCACGTAGTGCATTTCCGTTCGCGATGAACGCAAAAATCATGATCTCGCCATTTTCTAATTTACCTCAAAACTACAGGAATACCATTTGTGTAAGTTTCAAGTCCTCGGTCGGAGAAAGTTAAAAAAAATTACTATGAGAGGGGTTTGTACAAAAGGAGTCGCATTTGTGTAACACTAACGAATGGATGAGAAAATTACAAACAAAAATACGTCATAGAAGTTCAACGTGAAAACAGCATGAAGTTCAACTACTACACTGAATGAATTTCAGATGAAAAACTTTTAAAATCATCGCGAGTATGAAAAAACGATCAACATGGGAAAGTTATGTGCTTACAGTAGCTTTCCACTGGTATATCACCTGCTCAATTCCGGTGAGTGGATGGGGAGTTACGAGCAGTGAATGCAGACCTACGAGCAAAAAAATCACGTGAAAAACAGAGTGAAGTTCAGGTACACGCGCCGAGAAGTTCAAGTTCTTCACGCGGTGCATTTTCGAATAATCTGTTTCGCGATAAAGGCAGAACGCATGATCTCTCTGTTTTTGAAATTACTTAAAAACGGCTAGAAATCAGAGAAAACCATCAAAATGAAAAAGTTTGGCATTTTCCGTACCTTTTCAGTGGTATATTATTTGCCCCATTCCGATAAATTTTGTAGAAATTACGGAAACAAATATGTTTTTAGCCAATTTCAAAACTGACATAAAACTGTAATGAATTAGGAGAAACAATATATACAAAAAATTATCTCGAAAATACGAACTGGGTGGAACTTGTACCGTTTTCTAAATTAATTGTAAACCATTGAAAATTAGAAAAAACTTTTAACATGAAAAATTAGCGCAATTCCATAAGCTTTCCAACGCCATATCATTTGCCTCAATTGGATCAGCCGTTTAGAAATGACGTCGAAAAAACGAAGTCGGCTGTTCGGTTTGTGAAATTTTATGATTTTCCAAATTAGTCTTTAACCGTAGGGAATTAGTGAAAATTTCAACATGTGGAAGGAGCGGTTTTGCAGCAGCTTTCCAACGCCATATTATTTGCCTCATTCCGATAAACGGTTTGAAAATGCGATCGAAAATACGATTCGCGTTTTTTGTACGAAGAAAAAACGGTTTTCAAAACTGCTCTTAAACCGTTTACATTTTGCCAAAAATTTAACTTAGGTGATGATACTGGTGTCCATAGCTTTCCAACGGTATATAGCAAGCCCCATTTGGGCAATGTTGGCGGAAGTTCAACCTAGCACACGGGGAAGGTCAGGCACGTTACTCGGGAAGTTCATGTTGTGATCAGAATATTATTCTGATCCTGTGATCAGAATTGTGTTTATGTATGTGTGTATATATATATATATACAATTTCTCCTAATTGGTGCCTTCGGAGCCAGTGGCATTAGCCTAATTGGTGCCTTCGGAGCACGATAACAATTGGAAGTGGTTCATGGGGGCGGTAGCGGGTAATAGTATTCTCCTTTGGCATCTATGACCTGGTCGAGCAAAAATCCCGCTATTTCCTCTTGAATTTCTTGTATGCGCTTCGTTGGTAGGAGCTGCTCCCGCACCTCTTTGAACTGTTAAGAAGGAGATCAATATGCATGTATATTAGT
Organism: Triticum urartu; assembly: GCF_003073215.2. Lineage (NCBI taxonomy): Eukaryota > Viridiplantae > Streptophyta > Magnoliopsida > Poales > Poaceae > Triticum > Triticum urartu. Next base: position 3,834,095 of record NC_053023.1, read on the forward strand.
TGTGTGACTAGATATCGATAATGGTGTAAAAATTGTGAATAGTGTTCTGACAAATGTACCCACTCCTGTCTTTGAGATTTGCTCCTTTCGGACGCCATCATGCGAATGTTCTCGCAAACGTAGTATGCACATAGATTATTCCCTGGCGCCTGCTTCAGGGCCTTTACGAGAATGGAATTTGATCAGATAATAATTAATCAAGCATGATAATTAAAGAGATGGCAGCTAGCTATTACTACTTAATTACTTACCTAGGGTCGATACCATTTCAGATTTTAGTTCCATGGGCCTGGAGTGGCCCTGATGAACTTTGCCCAAGCCCTGCCCGCCGACAAAGAAAATGAATAAATGGGTTATTAAATAGTTGTTATGAGGAAATGACGAACTAATTAAATAGGCCGAGATATAGTTAATAATGATTGAAATTACTTGTTGCTATCCCCTTCACGATGGTGTAGTCACTTACTTCAACTGTTCCTTCATCAACTTTAATGATTAACAAGATCGAGTGAAATCTGCATGCACACACGTTTGCATGTCTTAATTTAGCGGGCATATGTAAGCAAAAACATGTAGCTAGCTAGTAGGCAAAAACAGAATTTGTAGTACAAGACAGTGTGACTCACTCGAAGTTGTAAGGAAGTAGTATATCTTCATTGTATTTGAGGCGCTTGAAGAACTCTAGCATGCTTTGCTCTACACTTTTTTCGTAATATGGATCTAATTTCCATGTGTATTCATTAATGGTATTTGGGTCAACGAACCCAATGCCATAGCGTCCACCTTTTTTCATTTCATAAATCTTCATCCTGCATAATACCACAAAAAAGAATATAGTGAGGATAATTACAGGTAATGATTAATCAAAATGATCACTACAGCTACCTTGAGAGTTAAATTACAGAAAGAAATCACTTACAGACAATAGCAACTGACGATAGATTTGTCGAGTGCGTCTTGATTGTATAGCTAAAATAGTTCTGAATACTCAACGGCCAGAGCTTTCTCATGGTAGTAATGCTCCTCCTTGACATTCACCATGAGGGACTCTCGATTGGAAATCTTGGTAATGTCCATGTACCATCGATGCAATTCATACATTCTCGTTGGGAGGTTCTTGACCTCGTCTGGCTCGACCAAAGGTTGGCCCCGGACATATTTCCGTTTTATTTCCTCCTCTCTAGTCGGAGACATGGGCTCGATATCGAGGAGTTGTCCAACATTGAGCCCGATCACTTCATCCTGCGCAATATGCTCCTCGGCTATTACCACATCGCCCACCCCAGGAACGTTAACGGTTTGCCCACAATAATATTGGGCGCACCTACTCTCATGTGTTGTTGGCACAACAAGCGGGGGGATTGATTGCGCTGCCTGTTCTCCCAGCTGGGGAACGGTTTTACCGCTCCTTTTGCCAGCTAATTTGCTCGAGCTCGAGCTCGCCTCTTTCTGTAGACGTGCTTGATTTAACTTCTTGATGTGGCTCTCATAGTCTGTGTCAACAGGCTTGGGAGCTCGTGCTCTAGCCATACGAATGAAGTGGTCAATCTTTTCCACAGGCACTTTCTCCCTTGGTGGCGATGGCGGTTTCGGTGCAAAATGGGCTTCCACCTCGGCCTTCGATATGGCTACGTTTTCCTCCTCGGACTTGTCGTAAGGCCTCTGCGGAAGAGGCGCGAGGCTTGGACCATATTGAAATCGCTTGCCTCCGCCTGTACCTCCAGTACTACCTCGACTTGTACCGCTATGCACCATAGCTGAGGCGGCTCTCTTCCGTGGTTGCTGACGCGGCGAAGACAGCTGATGTGGCTGAGTTGGAGGAGGAGGAGTGGCCTGAAGCTGTGCCAGACTTGGAGGAGGAGTGGCCTGACGCTTTTGCCGGACTTGGAGGAGGAGGAGTGGCCTGAAGCTGTGCCGGACTTGGAGGAGGAGTGGCCTGACGCGTTGGTGGACTTGGAGGAGCGGGAGTCTGCTGACTCAATGGCGGACTTCGACGAGAGGAGTCGGATGACGCGGTGTCCGTGGACTTCGAAAGATGATGCAATCCTTTCTCCATAGGATGATACGATGGTTGGCCTCTCCCAGTGTGTTCTCATCGTCACCTCCAGGAATGCCAAGCTCTTGCCCTGAATATTGGTCCACCACCTCATCAACCAAGACACGAGCATAGCCCGCTGGAATCGGGTTGCAATGGAAGGTTGCCTCGGGGGGATTTGTAAAAGCAAGGGCGTCCGCCACCTTCATGGATATGTTCTTCATTTTGAAGTGTAGCTCGCAGTTAGTGTTCTCCATGAAGTCATCCACTGGGTAGCTATCTAGCAATGCGTCGCCCGGGGCAGAACCCACGCTGTTTCTCGGCATGGATGGGACGGTGCTATCCAATGGTGGATCATCCGCTAGCTGCTGAGACCCCCTTTGCTGGCTAAGTGAGTCGATCTGCTCCTGCTGCCGCTAGAATTTGACTGCCAAGTCCGCGTGCGCTGATTCTAGGCCTCGAAGGCGTTCATAGTCTAGCTTCCTCTGCTCCTCCTCCATTTTCCTCTTCTTCTCCTCCGCAATCTTCTTTCTCGCACGGGTTCTATAGTCGGCGTTCCAGTCCGAAAACCCCTCATACCAGGGCATAGCGCCCATGCCTCGTGTTCTTCCCGGGTGTTCAGGATTTCCCAGGGCACGCGTAAGCTCGTCGTTCTCTCTGTTGGGCTCGAACACCCCCGATCGAGCCTCTTCTATTGCAACAAGTAGCTTATCTTCGGCTCCGTCCAGACATGCCTTCTTCGAAACTTTGCCTGTCTTCGGGTCCAACTCCCCCCCATGCGCATAGAACCAAGTCCTGCACCAGGGGGGCCACCTCAATGTTTCTGGAGTGACACCTGTATCCAGCATCTCTTTCTCAGACATATCCCACTTAGGCATTCCCACTGCATAGCCACTTGGCCCCAACTTATGGAACTTATCCTTTTTTGCGGCATTGGCCGTGTTTATTGTCGACCGTTCCTTAGATAATTCTGAATCCTTGAATTTCACGAAATCGTCCCAATGAGCACTTTGCTTCTCTAGTGTTCCCTCGAATACTGGAGTCTTCCTTCCTCCCTTGACATACTTGGCCCATTCACGAATCTGGTGGTTCTTGAATGCAACCGCCATCTTCCTAAGAGCAGCGTCCTTGACTTTCTCCACATCTGCATCTGTGAAATGATCTGGTAGGGTGAAATATTCCATGAGCGTTTCCCAAAGCAGAAGTTTTTGTCTGTCGTCGACAAAAGTAACTCCTGGACGTGGCTTTGCTGGCTCTCTCCATTCTTGAAGGGAGATCGGGAGTTGGTCCTTCACAAGAACTCCACACTGACGAATGAACTTGTCCGCAATCTTCTTAGGCACTAATGGTTTGCCATTAGGTTTGATGGCCTCGATATTGTACTTTATGCCCTCCTTTAACTTTTTGTTCGGGCCTCATTTCCTGTTGCCTGAAGATTTGCTCGATCCGGATGGCTGAAAGAAGAAAGATCGATTCGTTAATATATCTTCAAGTCATTTAAAACATGTGATGATCACTAGATGCCTGCTTATATAAATATATATACCTCGCCGGTCTTTGTTGTTTCAAGATCAACATTTTCTTCATCATGTTCATAGTTCATGACTTCATCAATTCGGTCGTCGCGATCGAATATCATATCACCCTCCCCGGTGTTGTTTAGATATTCGGAGCCGTCATAATCTTCTTCATTATGATCATCATCTGGCCCGCGAGGATTGCGTATGATATTGAACATGGCCTCTTCTCCCTCTCTGCCAGTATTGTCTGCCATAGGTTTTGTTTAACTAATCCAAAAGAAATATATTCAAATTACAATGCATGGATGCAATCAATTAATAAGGAAAAATTGAATCAATCATAGTACATAATAAGCATCATCGAATATAATCTCGAATACGTCGTCTCGAATAATAGATATAATCTCGAATACATCGTCTCGAATAATAGATATAATCTCGAATACATCGTCTCGAATAATAGATATAATATCGAATACATCACTAGCTAGCTAGCTAGCAAGCTAATAAAGATCAAATACTACAGAGTAATCTAGGCCACTCGCAGTTCCTGAGGTGCGGGCGGTAGACACCCAAAGAGAAGGAACCATCACTGGATCATAGCTCGGGTGATCTCCCAAAAGAACCTGCCAGGTATTGGAGAACCTGACGTCCATAGCAGCCATGTAGCGATGGACGTGCTCGTCCTCCTCCCTGACACGGCGACATACCACCTCCGGCAGGGCTGGCTCCCTCCGCACCGAAAGTGGCCCACGCGAACGCCACCAAAGGAGATGAGGGTCGACGACGGGACCCGGGGCCGGGTTCCTTACCAAGCGTCGCGCCCCTGCAGGTAGCACCTCCTAGTTCCAGCCCGGCGGAGCCCAGTCCCGGACATGGGTCCTCTGAAGCAGGACGTCGTCGCGAACGGGTTGACGGCGAGGATGCGGGCCGGGCATCGTCGACAACAAATACTATATGCTGCAAAAGTAAAGTAACATTTTTTAAATGATGGATTGTGATTTCATATATGCAAATTCTAAATTTTATAACTAAAACTAACATTTCTAATATTTCTATAACTAAAACTAACATTTCTAATATTTCTATAACTAAAAAACATTTCTATATAACTAACATTTCTAATATTTCTATATAACTAACATTTCTATAACTAAAACTAACATTTCTATTAATTCTATAACTAAAAACAGAAAGAATGCTAACAATTCTATAACAATGTGTGTGTGTGTGTGGTTGGCGGCCGGGGCAGCAGCTCACCGGCAAGGTGCGACGATGGTGGGCGGCGACGGGGACGGGGACGGAGACGGAGACGGGGCGGCGACGACGGGGACGGGGCAGCGACGACGGGGACGAGGACGGGCCGGGCAGGGACAACGTACGGGAGGACGGTCCGGGCGGGGACGACGGGAGGACGGGGCGCGGCGCGACGTGGCGACGGGGACTACGGGGACGGGGACGGCGACGGGGGCGGCGACGGACGGCGACGGGGGCGGGGACGAGGGGCGGAGGCGACAGGGCAGAGGAGAAAGAAGCAGGGAGAGATGAGAAACTGACAATTTTTTTGAAGTGTTTTCTTATATAGAACCCACCTTTAGTATGGTTGGAGCCACCAACCGGTACTAAAGGTCTGTTTTGGCCAGGCGAAGCGGCGGGAACCGCACCCCCTTTAGTACCGGGTCGTGGCACCAACCGGTACTAAAGGCCGCCCCTTTAGTACCGGTTGGAGCCACGACCCGGTACTAAAGGGTGTGCGCTGCCAGGCGAGGGGCGCAGAAGTTTAGTCCCACCTCAGTAGCCGAGGGGCACTCGCACCTGCTTATAAGCCCCGCCGTCGCTGCTGTCTCGATCTCCTCTCTTAAGCAGGCCTTCTGGGCCTACCTCTTCTGCGATGCCCTGTTGGGCCTACTGGGCTAGCAGGCCTGCATCCTGGCCCAACTAGAATTTGGGTTTCTAGTCGTATGCAGGCCGATGTGGCCCAGTAGGTGGGCTTTTTTTTCTCTTTTTTTGCTTTATTTATTTTTGTTTGATTTATTTTAGAGTTGTTTTTTGCTGTATTTAGAGTTTGTTTGTGAATATTTTTGCATTAGGTACAAAAAATTACAAACTTTCTGTTAGTACCGGTAGTTTACAAATTTGAATAGTTTAAATTTTGAATTATTTGAAATTTGTGTGAATCACTAGTTTGTGAATAACTTAACTTTGAAAATATATTTTTCAGTGATTCTTTTTTCTTATGTTTAATATTAGTGTGTTTTATCATTATATTCAATTTGGTAATGCTTAGGTTATTTAAAAAATGAAATGCCTTTGTAACGGATGAGTTTTCGTCCGAAACCCTGATACTTCGAAAGAGATTGTCCATTTTGTACATGAAGTGCATCCAGTTTTTGCGGTAACCCTCTCTACTTTTTTGCACATGCTTTGTTGGTTAAATTATGATAGCATGCCAACTTTCAACCTTTTCTGAGTTCATTTGAAATGCTTTTCAATTTCAGGGTCATTTAGCTGAAAAAATCAGTAAATGCCTGAAAGAATTTGCTTGCACATAAAATTTCTTCGCGTTTCAAATGCCAAAACACATAACTAGCTACCCTAACTATTACAGAGATTCCTTCCTGGGTGTGAAACACAGAAGAAAGTGATGATAGTGAAGCCGATCACATCCCAGATCTTTGGGTGTGAAACATTTTCTTCGCGTGTGTCCCTTTGCGCCGTAGCCATGGAAAATCTTCATCATTTAACTGGATGCTTGGGTCAATATTCACTGCGAATGGAGCAATTTCATCAAACTTTTCATAATCTCCTGACATGTCTGTCTAGTCATCCACTCTCACGATGTTTCTCTTCCCAGAAAGAACTATGTGCCGCTTTGGCTCATCGTACGATGCATTCGCTTCCTTATCTTTTCTTTTTCTCGGCTTGGTAGACATGTCCTTCACATAGAAAACATGTGCCACATCATTGGCTAGGATGAATGGTTCGTCTGCATATGCAAGATTGTTGAGATCCACTTTTGTCATTCCGTACTACGGGTCTTCCGTTACCCCGCCTCGTGTCATATTGACCCATTTGCACCGAAACAAAGGGACCTTGAAACCACGTCGATAGTCAAGTTCCAATATGTCCTATATATAACCATAATATGTTTCCTTTCCCGTCTTGGTTTCTGCATCAAAGCGGACACCACTGTTTTGGTTGGTGCTCTTCCTATCTTGGGCGATCGTGTAAAATGTATTACCATTTATCTCGTACCCTTTGAAAGTCATTATATTCGAAGATGGTAACTGGGACAGCAAGTACAGGTCATCTTCAATAGAGGCGTCATGCATGGTACGTGTCTGCAACCAGCTCCGAGTGTTTGGAGCGTAGCAAATTCTTGTGTTCATCCATATACGGAGCCACCAAGGCGGAATTCTGTAGAACTGTGTAGTGTGCTTCAGTGAGAGAATGTCCTTCCATACATATTATTTGTTCCCCTCCTTGCGTGCCTTTTCCATCCAGTCTGCCCTTATACCGCGATTCAGGAACACCAATCGGCTTAAGGTCAGGAATAAAGTCAATACAAAACTCAATGACCTCCTCATTTTCATGGCCCTTGGAGATGCTTCCTTCTAGCCTAGCACGGTTATGAACATATTTCTTTAAGACTCCCATGAACCTCTCAAAGGGGAACATATTGTGTAGAAATACAGGACCCAAAACGTTAATCTCTTCACATAGGTGAACTAGGACGTGCGTCATGATGTTGAAGAAGGATGGTGGGAACACCAACTCGAAACTGACAAGACATTGCACCAAATCATTCTCTAACCTTGGTATGATTTCTGGATCGATTACCTTCTGAGAGATTGCATTGAGGAATGCACATAGCTTCACAATGCCTAATCGAACGTTTTCCGGTAGAAGCCCCCTCAATGCAACCGGAAGCAGTTGCGTCATAATCACGTGGCAGTCATGAGACTTTAGGTTCTGGGACTTCTTCTCTGCCATGTTTATTATTCCCTTTATATTCGACGAGAAGCCAGACGGTACCTTAATACTGAGCATGCATTCAAAGAAGATTTCCTTCTCTTCTTTGGTAAGAGCGTAGCTTGCATGACCCTGATACGTTGCTGGTCCTCCCGTACCTCAGGTGTATCTTTTGTCTTCCCATACACGCCCAGGAAGCCATGCAGGGTCACACAAAGATTTTTCGTCACGTGCATCACGTCGATTGCGGAGCGGACCTCTAGGTCTTTCCAATAGGGCAGGTCCCAAAATATAGATTTCTTCTTCCACATGGGTGCGCATCCGTCAGCGTCAATCGGAAGAGGTTGTCCACGAGAACCCTTTCCAAAGACCACCTTCAAATTCCAGTGTGGTGCCCAGCTTTTTCTTGTCACCTACGCAATTCGGGGACAACAATTTTTTTGTGATCCTCTAACATGCGCTGCAACTTCTTCTTCTCCAAATCACTTGCGTAGTTTCTCTTTGCATCGGCAATGGACCGACCTAGATCATCAACGGGCTCATCCGATGCCTCTTCTTCAGCTTCTTCCCGCATTGCCGGATCGGCTTCTTCCCGCATTACCGGCTCAGCTTCTTCCCTCATTGTTGTATTATTGTATTCAGGGAACCCATGGCCAGGATAGCTGTCGTCGTTCTCTTCTTCTTCATTGTCTTCCATCATAACCCCTCTTTCTCCATGCTTGGTCCAAACATTATAGTGGGGCATGAAACCGGACTCAAACAGGTGGACGTGAATGGTTCTTGACGTAGAGTAATTGTGACCATTCTTAAAGCCAACACATGGACAAGTCATAAAACCATCTACCCGCTTGTTTGCCTCAGCCGCAAGCAGAAAAGTACGCACGCCATTAATGAACTCAGGAGAGCATCGGTCATCGTACATCCATTGCCGGCTCATCTTCAATACACAGCACCGAAAACACCAAATTAATACAATACATAAAGTTCATACATAAAGATCATACAACACTTAAATGCAACAAACAAATAACTCTCTAGCTAAAGAATTTAAATGCAACAACAAATGCGATCAAGATCACAACTAAGGTAACAATTGATCCAACAGCATAATGATACCAAGCCTCACTATGAATGGCATATTTTCTAATCTTTCTAATCTTCAAGCGCATTTTCTCCATCTTAATCTTGTGATCATCAACGACATCGGCAACATGCAACTCCAATTCCATCTTCTCCCCCTCAATTCTTTTCAATTTTTCCTTCAAATCCTCGTTTTCTCTTTCAACTAAATTTAACCTCTCGACAATAGGGTCGGTTGGAATTTCCGGTTCAACTACCTCCTACATACAAATATCTATGTCAACTTGATGGGCATAATTTGTCATAAACACGAAATGCAATGAATAGTTCTAAAAGAGAATATACCACATCTGAATCATAACCCGGATGAGGGCTGACGGGGATGGATATCAAAACCATGGCACTATGTATAACAAACAACGTATGGGTAAGATAATTATACGAGTCACTATATATCGAAATCACACAAACATCAATTTTTTATATAAAACTTCATGAACAAGAGGCTCACCACAAGGTGGTGCCGGCGACGGGACGTTACAGCGATCGACGGTGGTTACGACGGAGATTTAGAAGGTACTAAGTAAACCACACCTACATATGCAAACTAAGTGTTATTTTTGACCTCAAATTGCATATAAATCAAATAATAGCACATATATATAATTCCTCCCAAATTACTAAACTCAAAAATCAATCACTATATAAAGCATTGCACGAGCTAATCTAGCAATGAGAGATGAAAGGACAAAGTTGCTAACCTTTGTGATCATTTGAATGGATGGGGGCCTTCAAATCTTGACAAATTTTAGGCAAAATGTGTGATGAGCTTGAGAGGAATAGGGAAAAGAACAGAGAGGAGAGGGGAAAATATTAATCAAGCAGGACGTAGGGTTTACATCCATCGAGAGGGCCCGAACCTGAGTAAAACTTCGTGTCCCTTGCCTCCTGTTACCATCTGGCCTAGACGCACAGTTCGGGACCCCCTACCCGAGATCCGCCGGTTTTTACACCGACATTGGTGCTTTCATTGAGAGTTCTTCTGTGCCGTCGCTGTCAGGCCCGGTGGCTCCTACGATCATCAATGGCGATGCAGTCCAGGGTGAGACCTTCCTCCCCGGACAGATCTTACTCTTTGGTGGCTTCGCACTGCGGGCCAATTCACTTGGCCATCTAGAGCAGATCGAAAGCTACGCCCCTGGCCGTCAGGTCAGATTCGGAAGTTTAAACTACACGGCTGACATCCGCGGGGACTTGATCTTCGACGGATTCGAACCACTGCCGAGCACGCCGCACTGTAATAACGAGCATGATCTAACTCTGCCGCCGAACGGTGCCCTGGAGGCCGCACCCGCACCGGCTCCGACCCTTAGTTCGGAGTCAACTACGCCGATCGAGGATGGGCGGTTGGACGCCACCTCGGGGGCTGCGATCCAAACGGCGATTGAGCCGAACACCAGCCCCGTACTCTGCGAGGCTCGTGACTCCAAGGAGCCGGACTCCTCTCCAGACTCCGAGCCCTCCGTGCCCCTGCCAGTCGAATCCGATTGGGCGCCGATCATGGAGTTCACTGCCGCAGACATCTTTCAGCACTCGCCTTTCGGCCATATCCTGAAGTCACTGAAGTCTCTCTCTTTATCAGGAGAGCCCTGGCTGGACTACGGTCAGCAAGGTTGGGGTATGGACGATGAAGAAATTCAAAACCCACCCACCACCCACTTTGTAGCCACTGTCGACGACTTAACTGACATGCTCGACTTTTCGACTCTGAAGACATCGACAGTATGGACGCCGATGAAGGAGATGATGAAGAACCAGCGCCTACTAGGCCCTAGAAAGCCACCTCGTCATATGACATATACATGGTGGACACCCCAAAAGAGGGAGAGGGCGATGGAACAGCGGAGGATGGCCCCTCCAAGAAACAGCCCAAGCGCCGGCGTCAGCGGCGCCGCTCAAAATCCCGCCAACAAAAAAATGGCGATTCCAGCACGGGAGATAATAATACTCCGGAGAGTGCCAAAGAAAACCCCCTCCAGCAAGGTTTAGCATAGGAGGATGGAGGAACCAGCCCTCATGAGAGAGCGACAGACAGAGAGGTTGAGGACGATAATTATATGCCTCCCTCCGAAGACGAGGCAAGCCTCGACGACGACGAATTCGTCATGCCAGAGGATCCCGTTGAGAAAAAGTGTTTCCAACGCAGGCTTATCGCCACGGCAAGAAGCCTCAAGAAAAAACAGCAACAACTCAGAGCTAATCAAGATTTGCTGATTGACAGATGGACTGAAGTCCTTGCGGCCGAAGAGCATAAACTCGAACGCCCCTCCAAGAGTTACCCAAAGCGCAGGTTGCTACCTCGATTATAGGAGGAAGCACTTGATGCGGCCGAACGGCCACCTCGTGGCCGCGACAGAGAGGCCTCTCGGCCCTCCACTCAAGCCGCACCCCATACCAAGGCACGGGAATATGCGCCGTACTTACGAGACATGTTGGAGGACAAGGCAAGGCAAACACGATCGATCTACAGATTGCGTGGGCACCCCATGGCTCGAGACGGTAACCGTCACGCCGGCCACACATTCGGCAGGGCCGAACACAGTAGACAAAGCTCATTGGAGCTATGTCATGATATCGCCCAGTACAGAGGCGCCGCACACCCACTATGCTTTATAGACGAAATAATGGATCATCAAATCCCCGAGGGTTTCAAACCCGTAAACATCGAATCATATGATGGCACAACAGACCCTGCGGTATGGATTGAGGATTATCTCCTTCATATCCACATGGCCCGCGGCGACGATTTTCACGCCATCAAATACCTCCCACTCAAGCTTAAAGGACCAGCTCGGCATTGGCTCAACAGCTTGCCAACAAGGTCAATCAGTTGTTGGGAGGACCTGGAAGCCACATTCCTCGACAATTTCCAGGGCACTTATGTGCGACCCCCAGACGCTGATGACCTAAGTCACGTAATCCAGCAGCCAGAGGAATTGGCCACACAATTCTGGACACGGTTCCTAACAAAGAAAAATCAAATAGTCAACTTTCCAGACGCTGAGGCCCTAGCAGCCTTCAAGCATAATATCCGTGACGAGTGGCTGGCCCGGCACCTCGGACAGGAAAAGCCGAAATCTATGGCAGCACTCACGACACTCATGACCCGCTTTTGCGCGGGAGAAGACAGCTGGCTCGCTCGTAGCAATAATATGACCAAGAACCCTGGTAGTTCGGACACCAGGGACATTAGTGGCAGGTCGCGTCGCAACAAGCAGAAGCGCCGCATTAACAGCGACAATGCTGAGGATACGGCAGTTAATGCCGGATTCAGAGGCTCTAAATCCGGTCAGCGGAAGAAGCCATTGAAAAGGAATCCTAGGGGCCCGTCCATCTTGTACCGAATACTCGACCGCTTGTGCCAAATACATGGCACCCCCGAAAAGCCGGCCAATCACACCAACAGGGATTTTTGGGTGTTCAAGCAGGCAGGCAAGTTAAGCGCCGACAATGAAGACAAGGGGCTGCATAGCAATGACGACGAGGAGCCCCGGTCGCCGAACAACAATGGACAGAAGGGTTTTCCCCCACAAGTGCGGACGGTGAACATGATATACGGCACCCACGTCCCCAAAAGGGAGCGGAAGCGCGCGTTAAGGGACGTATACGCGGTAGAGCCAGTCGCCCCAAAGTTCAACCCATGGTCCTCCTGCCCGATCACCTTTGATCGAAGAGACCATCCCACTAACATCCGTCATGGCGGATTTGCCTCGTCTTCGGAGGGAGGCATAGAGAGAATAATATTTACACAAATCTTAATCCGCTGACGTATTCCATGGTGCGACACACCACGGCCAAGCCTTTATTAGAGTCGTTTAATCATCCCACCTCAGCGCGTCATGCGAGGCGGTTTCCTTGGCGCGTCTTGTCCAAGCAGAGATCATGCCCCCTTATTTCGAGATTCTCATCAATACGGGCGTGGGTAACCCAACCGCTTCTAGGACTCCTAGATCATAGGCAAGTCTAAACGGACACGGGGAGGACGCTCGATATCCACCCTCTTTATAAAGGGATGAGGCCTTTTATTTTTCCCTCCCGTGCTCAATCGAATCCTTCCCCCACCTCAAGCTGAAACTCCCAAGGTTCAGGTCAGGTGCTCCGAACCTTCAGTCATGTCCGGATCTAGCCTTCAAGGCCGATGGGTGCCTTCTTCCGTCACGGAAGAAGACATCAAAAAGTTGAGGGAGGCCAGATATCTGACCGCCGAGATTCTGCATCGGCTGCCTCCCCGGGGGCAGGCCGTCCCCTCCCCGAACCCAACGAGAGCGTCGTGTTCGTCTCCCACTTCCTCCGAGGTCTAGGCCTTGCATTGGATCCTTTTGTCAGGGGCTTGATGTTTTACTACGGGCTAGATTTCCATGATCTAGCTCCGGACTCCTTTCTTCATATCACGACATTTATTGTTGTGTGCGAGGCCTTCCTCCGGGTTACCCCTCACTTTGGCCTATGGCTCAAGACCTTTGAAGTAAAACCGAAGATGATCGAGGGCAACATGCGGAGTGTGGAGGTGCCTCAATACGCAAGATGACGGGAGCTGCATGGCCCAAAGGTTCCATTCCAGAGGTGTCTGAATTGTGGCAACATGAGTGGTTCTACATCACGGCTCCTAGAAGTGCCAAGTAGGCGGCCGACCCTGTCTTCCGCCCGGGCCCTCCACCACAACTGATGTCATGGATTAGAAGAGGATTGAGCTGGGGTCCGGCCAAGGACGTTCCTATACTGCAAAGCCGCATTCAAGATCTCTTTAATGGAGATTTCAGTTTGGTTGCAGTAGCACAAGTTATGCTGGTTCGCCAAGTCCAGCCTTGCAAATGCCGGCCTCTTCACTTGTGGGAGTTTAATCCCGAGGGACCGCGCGCCATTCAAAATTTCCTCGGCCTGACGCACGAGGAGATGTACAAGTCGTTCTTCGGACCTCAAGTGGAGTGTCCGGAAATCACCGAGGACGCGGGCCTGAGTAGCAACCGCGCCGCCGAACAGGTAAGGCATCTTCCGACCGAGCATACTACCTCTCCTTTGATGCGAAGTTATTTCTGAGAGTCCGCTTTTTGACCAGGACTGGCTAACGAAGGCGAAGTTGATTCGGTGCTCGGCCCCCCTCCTTGAGGGTTTGGAAAACCCGATATTGGAAAAGATTCTCCAGGCCGCACCTTGCCCGGAGCCCTTGAAGGAAAATGTGGGCGGTCGCGGGCCCCAAACGATAGCCGCTCTAGCCGAGGGAGCGAGCATCTCCATGAAGGAAGTCGACCAGAAGAGGAAAAGGATTGCGTCCGGGGATTTGGAAGCCAAAGCTTCCAAACGGGAGAAGAAGTCTCCCACAGAGGGTCCTACCCCGGGGGGTGCGGTTGCCGCACAAAGTCCGCAGGGGGATCAATTCTCCCACGAGTCGTAAGTGACCCAAAATACTTTAATAGTACAGATATGTCGTCTTTTCTTCTGAGAAGATAACCACTGCATGTATCTTTGCAGTACGGGCCTTAGCCCTTCTCAAATGAGCTCATCTTCGGGGGATCTTCTTCCAGAGATGATGGAGAGCGAAACGCCTCCTCCGGACTCCTCCGCTCCGGAAGTGGGCGACCCTGAAGTGTCGTCGCGGAGGGCCTCTCCGAGTTCGGCGAGGCCAGAAGATAATCCCGTCGACCACCGAAGTTCCCAGTGTCCGGCTCCCGAAGAGAGCAGACAAATGAGTCCAGCATCGTCTATTGTGCGGTCGGATGTTCTGAGGGAGTTGGTGGGGTGAGCGGCCATCTCAGATGAACACCGTGTGCTGATGAATACGGTGATGGAGAGAATCTCGTCCGCCGAAAGCGGATTGCATAAAGCTTTTATGAGTCTACTGACAGGCTCTGAGGTACGTAAAATAATGTATGATAGTCCTGCACATACTAGGTGTGCCCTGTGTAGATAGTAGCCCCTGAGACTCTGATCGTCGTCGGAAACGACGACGAACAGAGGATCATATTCCCATGTAATAACCATACTGCCTTTATGTGTAGGTGATGGAAGCTCCGGTGGCTAGCCGGGCTCGCGAGTTTGCCCATTTAGAACGGCAGTTGGATGTGGCAGATGCCGACATCGAGCTTGTTAACAAAAGGCTTGACGAGGCGCATGGTAGGTGTTATTATCTGGTAAACGCCGCATAGTAAGAGCAGCATGAAGCCAGTATATTTAACATGTTATTACTGCAGATGGAGCTGCCACTGTTGAAGCCTTGCGGGCGGAACTTGCCCGAGCCAAGGAATAAGCGAGATTGGGTAATGTGGCTGCTTTGAAGGCGGCCGAAGAGTTGCGAGCCGAGAAGGCCGCGCATGGCGAGAGCCGGGATAAGATGGCTAATATGGACGTAGAATTAAAAGCCGCCATGGACCGTTGCCGGGCTCTTGAAAAGGAAAATCAGGCGAAGGCATCGGACCTTGAGAAGGCTGCTGCAACGGGAAAAGACCTCCGTTCTGCTATAAGGGCAAAGGAGGAGCTGCGGGAAGCCGGGGATATTGTGGCCGGGAAATCCTTTATGCTGCAGAGGAAGTTCGGAGATCCACGGTATGCCCGTCTGGATCGGCTGTGGAGTTCGGAGGATGTGTATATGGATTTGGCGGCGAGCGCTGCCGATGCGGCCAAATACTTCTAGAGTCAGACGGACAGTGAAGTAGACCAGCTATTTTGGAAACAGTTCCTTTCTCCCGAGCGTCTTCTTTCATTGACGGACCAATTAGCCGAATGGGCCGAACTAAATAGGTTGTCCGGACTCTCCATGAGGTCTGTTGTGGATCAGCTATGGCCGGGAAGGTCGAAACCGAGCAGCTATTTCAGCTTGGTGCACCAGTTCCTTGACGTGGTGCCGCGCGTAAATGCGATGAAGAGGTCGGCGTGCATAGAAGGCGCACGAATGGCCTTTGCCCGTGCTAAAGCATACTGGGCAGAGATGGATGCTACCACTGTTGCAGTGCAGGATTCGGCCATAGGTCGAAGGGCTGCTGAGCACTACTTTGAGGAAGTTCTTGAGGGTGCTCGTTTGATAGAGACCCACTGCTCAAAAAATATTATGTTTGAGTGACATGTAATCTCATTGTAAGCGAAATGCTTTTATAAATTTTCATAAGGCTACTTTTAAACTTTTGCCTGAAAGTAATGTGATGCCTCCTGGGCGGCCGTTTATGTATACATGTGTATAACCTGAAAGATTGCAGTCGTCCGCTTCAACCCCCATGCATATAATGCGGAGGTGTTCGCAGAAACACGCATTCACACATAACCCAACGTCTTGGTCCTATTAAGGAGGTGATAGCGGAGCGAGCGAGGCAACCGGACTATAATGCTTTAACACTTTCACTTAGCCATAGGAGTTTGACAGTGGGGCTACTAGATAGCCCCTGGTGGCTCCGCACTCTCCCGATCCCGGGGTGCGTATATGCCTGGCCGGAAAGCGGCCCTTCGTTAAGGCGGAGGAATTCTAACATTCCCATGGGTCATCGAGTGGTTGACCAGTCTCGCGCTAGATCATGACAGTCAGTTTCGGCTTTCTCTACTGAGGTGCTCGTCCGGATGAACTGGGGCACAATCGCAGTAGTTCTCCTAGTGCCACCTTAGCCGGTAAAGCGGGAGGTAAGGCACCAAAACACAGGAGCCGGGTAAACCCAACATTTGACCAAAGACAATGATTCGGAGCTGATGCATATAGGGCCAAACTCACGATGCCGAACACTCCCTAAGGTATTCGGTCTTTGTGGTATAAACCGGGCCTAAATAATGGCCTTCGTAAGAAGCCCCTTATGTCCAGGTACATGCATTGGTCTGGCGTGGCCACATGCCAAGACGTCAGCATCCTTCTCAACGGTGGATATGTATCAACAAGAGACAGTAAAAAGGTTTACGCAGGGTCTTAATCTAAATTGAATCCTTGGAGCGGGTCCCTGTTGCACGTCTGCGCCTGTGTCTCTGTTGTGCCGTATCCTGGACGGGTGTGGCACGATGATCGTCTGTAAAAGAGAGGAATTTAGGTGAAAAAGGTTGTCGTGCAAAAAGATAATTGAAGAAACTATGCATAATTCAAGATGAGGAGGAATGGCCACATGTCTGCGCGCGTTGAGCCCCTTGTAAATAGGGGAGTGACCATTTAATCGGTATAAGTAGCGGCGCCGGACTCGATTAGTTGTGTCTGAGGTCTTGACGACCTATGGGGCGCTTTGGCTAGTCCGGGTGCCTTTAGTGTGTGGCTGCCAAGGCAGCCTCACTCTCTTCGGCGCGCAGAGATCGCTTGATATTTCCGTGCACTGAAATGATGCCGCGTGGACCGGGCATCTTGAGTGTGAGGGAGGCGTAGTGTGGTATTGCATTAAAGCGAGTGAAAGCTTCGCGCCCGAGCAGTGCTTGATAGCCACTTTGAAACAAAGCGATGTGGAAGGTTAAATGCTCGCTGCGGAAGTTATCGGGGGAGCCGAATATAACTTGTAGTAGGAGGGAGCCCGTATAACGAGCCCCTGGGCCTGGCGTTACTCCTTTAAAGGTAGTATTGCTATGGCGAATTTGTGTTGGGTCTAACCCCATCCCGCGGATTGTATCATGGTATATTAGGTTTAGGCTGCTGCCGCCGTCCATCAAGACTCTTGTGAAGTGATATTCGCCAATTACTGGGTCTAATACCAAGGCAGCCCATCCTGCATGTTGGATACTTGCTGAGTAATCACGATAGTCGAAAGTGATCGGTTGAGACGACCATTGGCAGGACTTCGAGGTGACAGGCACTTGGGTATATTTTCCTGGGGGTGCCGCATTGTTTTTTCCCTTGATCATGTGTAGTACGTTTACTGTTTTGACTTCTGGTGGGAATTTCTTTTGTTCCCCCGTGTCTTGCTTGGGGGGGCTCGTCCTCGTCTTCACTTGGTGTGTCCTCCCCCTTGTGTATGGCGTTGAGCTTGCCAGACTGTTCGAAGACCCAACATTCTCTATGGGTATGATTAGCAGGTTTACCCGGGGTACTGTGGATCTGACATACTTGGTCCAGAATTTAGTTGAGGCTGGACAGTTCATCCCTGGTGCCTTTAGTGGGCGGGTTTTGACCTGGCTGAGAGCTTTTTAATCCGGCATTTACTGCCGTGCCCTTCGTGTTGTCTTCTTTATTCCGGCGTTTGTTATTGCTGTTGCGCCGTGATTTCCCGTTTCCATCTCTAACTTCCGATGTAGTGGGGTCGCTGGTGCAGCATCTGGCTAGCCAGCTGTCCTCACCCGCGCAAAAGCGGGTCATGAGGTTTGTTAATGCGGCCATCGTTCTCGGCTTATTTTGGCCGAGGTGTCTGGCGAGCCATTCGTCACGGACGCTATGCTTGAAAGCCGCTAAGGCTTCGGCGTCCGGACTGTCGACAATCTGGTTCTTTTTAGTAAGAAACCTATTCCAAAGCTTTCGGGCTGACTCTCCGGGCTGCTGAGTTATATGACTCAGATCGTCCGCATCTAGAGGTCGGACATAAGTCCCTTGAAAATTTGCCCTAAAGGCATCTTCGAGCTCTTCCCAACTTCCAATGGAGCTTTCGGGGAGGCCTTTGAGCCAGTGACGAGCTGGCCCTTTGAGCTTGAGGGGTAAGTATTTGATGGCGTGGAGATCATCTCCTCGAGCCATATGGATATGAAGGATATAGTCCTCAATACAAACCCCGGGGTCTGTTGTTCCATCGTATGCCTCTATGTTTACGGGTTTGAATCCCTCTGGAAATTCATGGTCCAGCACCTCGTCGGTGAAACATAGAGGGTGTGCGGCACCCCTGTAGCTGGGTGTACCGTGTTGTTCGGATATTTGTTGTGTTGCATTGTATGTTGGGGGGCGCTTGTGTGGTCCATAGATGGATCTTGTTGCGCCGTCCTTTGGGTGCGAACCCTCGCCTGGGTCGCGTGTTGTATTGTGAGCGGCGTTGTATGCCTCTCTGTGTTGGTAGAGGGGTCGTCTATCCGACCAAGTGGCAGCTTTGATATTTGGTTGTGGGGGGTCTGCGGCCTCCTCTTCGAATTCGGGTAGCAGCTTCCGCTTTGGGTAGCTCTTGGAGGGGCGATTGTCATCGTACCTTGCTGCAGTGTTGAGTATTTTGCTCCATCTGAATTGGAGTGTGTCTTGCGCGGCCTTGACCCTTCGCTTCTGCTTTTTAAGGCTCCTCGCGGTGGCAACAAGCCTTTTACGGGTGTTCTGCTGCTCCGGGTGCCTGTCCGGTGTTATGTCGTCCGGACCATTATCCTTGATAGGGTTTGTTTGTTCGGTTTGATTATCCGGATTGCCGTTGTCCGGCAGCGGTTCGCCCTGCTCCAGCGCTGGGTTTGTGTGATCGCTATTAAGGAAGGGGAGCTTGGCAAGATCCGATTCGCCGACCATCCGCTCAAACCCCACAATGTTTACGAGCTCCCGATGCAGCTGCACAAGGATGTTAGGGCAATGAATCATCTCTGCCATTGCCCATTCAATGGTGAAGCCGACATTATCCGGCCCTCCAAACAGCATGTCCTACGTTCAACGTCCACATATTTTGTAATCAAGTGCAACTTCATTGACTTAAAATTAGTAAATCCAAAAGAGAGAAGTTTTACAACTACTAGAGAGAAATATATATAGGACAGAGCTATTTTGTTACTAGTAACAGAATATTATTCTGTTACTACTCGGACCTATATAGGCCCGATCAGGACAAACCTTCCACAACCTAACCCGATCTACCTACCGACGCGCACCCACTCCTTGGTCGCACAACGCCGACTACCCCCACGCACTGCCGCCGTCGGCCGCCTGCCCCTCCCTACCTACGCACTGTCGCCGCCAGCCGCCTGCCCCACCCTACCCACGCGCTGCCGCCGCCGGCAGCCTGCCTCTCCCTACCATGCGCTGCCCCCGCCGAGCCGGCCTCCTCTTTCCGCTCCGCCGCCCCCGTCGCGGCACCAGCCACCTCCCCCCACCCACCGTCACGCGCCTCCTGGCCGGTGCTCCTCACGGCACCGCGCGTCGCCATGCCCTGCCCATCTCCCGCACGCCGCCTCACCGGAGGACCTGCGCACCACCATCCTCCCCCGCCATGGTCGGCCGTTGAGATCCAAGGCAGAGGAGGACCAAGAAGTTTTGGGCTCACCAGCCACCTCCCCCCCTCCGCCCCCGGCGCTCCGTCCACCTTCCTCCCTACGCTCCGGCCGACCACATCCCTCCCTCCAGCACGGGTTCGGTTCTGCTCTGGCTGGGTCTGCGCCAACCACCTCTTCCCGAGGTTCCGGTGCTCCATGGCCAGACTACACCTTGCACCAAAAGCCCCTGAAGAACCTCATCTCTCTGATTTGCTCCCTCTTTTTTGTAGGATGGGCAAGAACCAGATGAGGAAGATGCAGCAAGGCAGAGGTAGTATTCTCAAAAAAAATTGAAATGCATTAGCGTGGACAGGTAGTAGTTCATCTTCCAAAATTGATTTATATTATGTTAAACACCGGTGTGCTCTTCTTGTCAGTTCATGTGTGCTCCTGTTGTCAGGTCGTGTGCAAATTCTTATCAGTTTTGTGTGTGCGAGTTGGTAAACCAAGTGCGGCTGCTGCCCACTGATTCCTTCATACTCCCCCAATTTTTTCTTGCAAAATGCATTTTGTGGTATGGTCTACTACTAAAGATAAAACATTTAAGGATCTAAATATTTGAGCAGAGACCTATTACATGTTGCAGCTAGCTCGAACTACATTTATAATGCGCAACTCGAAGGTCAAATGCTATTGGTAAGATAAGGTCACATGAATCCCAATTAAATGGGAAGCAAAGGGTGAAAAATGGGACCCTAGAAATCACTATTTGTTTCCTATATAAAAAATCAATACAATATCATTGTTACTTATTATTGTCTTGGACATAAAATTCAAACATGAGGACTTGGTTTCTTTCTTTTCTACAGTATCCTGATGCATGCTTTCGTCGTTGCAATTTAGTTAAATGTTATTTTGTTCAGACTATTGTCATCACTCAAGTGGTTGAACTGTAAGTTCATAATTGGCAGTAAACCGTGCAGTATCTTGATGCATGCTTTTTCTACACAGGCTTCACACTAAATCGTGCATTTTCCCCTACACACATGGTGCTCAGCTTCTAATTAGTCTTGGCATTGATCTTTTCAGAATTGATCGAGTAAAAGAAACAACTTCAGCACCCCAATGTGACATTTTTAGTAAGTGCTTTGACTTTGTCCATGTGTGGAATAATTGACAATGGTGTCAAAATTAAGCTCATTCTGCGAACGAACAAGCAAATGTTCCCATTCAACTATAGATATATTTGTTTCTATCTCTTGATGAAAATGTTCCAGTATCATGTACTGTCAGCGTTCACTTACCTAGTAGAATAAAAACAGATGCAAGGCGTTCACTTTCATCAATGCCATTTATAAATGCTTCATTATCAGTTTGATTGACCTCTATTTCTCGTAAAGTGCTTGTGGCAGGAATAAGGGAATGATTTATGTGGATACTACGTGTGCGAGTTCATCTACAACGTGACTTGCAAAGATAAGCAGGGCTACTCTAAAAGACAATTTGATGTGCGTAAGCAATAATATTCACAATTTCATTTTATTACACCATAATTTCTGTTGAGTTTCATTCATATATATGTATTAACCCCCTTCTTCAAATTAGACGTGGGAGATGCGGAATGAACTCCTACCAGAAGATCGCATGAAAGCAATCCAAGAGGAATTAGCGGGATTCTTTCTTGACCACGTCATCTATAAAGCCGGAGAATACCATGTGGACCCTGAGTTCATATTTAATTAGGGCATTATATTGTAAGATATCTTATATTGTATATATGTAGCCAGTAGCGTCGGATAGATAAACAAAAACTTGTTGTTCAACCAATCTTTCGGAGAAGGAGAGGTCGATCACTTCTCTCAATATGCATGACGAACTTCTGTACTTAATGGTTTCCTTCATTTTCTTACTAGCTAGCGTGTCGAGGGCCTCTCTATACGTATAGTACGTAGCATCGACCAAGCACGGAGATAAGAGAGGACACTTTTCTCTATTAATTAATTAGCTACCTAACACAATATATGAAACACCTTAATTAACCATACAAAACCCTCAAATCCAATCCCCTTTCAGAAAAAAAAACAAAAACCCTAGCCCCTGAACAGCTGACGTGTGGATGCCTATTGGTCCAGGTTGGTGCCACCAACCGGGATTAAAGGCCCTCCTGCCTGGGCTCGCCACATGCAGCGGCCACGTGGAGGCCCATCTGTCCCGGTTCGTATAAGAACCGGGACTAAAGGCCAAGGGCATTAGTAACGATCCTTTAGTCCCGGTTCCACAACCGGGACAGATGGGCCTTATGAAGCAGGACAAATGGCCCTTTTTCTACTTGTGGAAGTGCAACTGTTTGCATGGAAACTTGACCCGTTATGTAACGAAACGGTAGTTTATTCCTTGCAAATGGTCTAGTTTGTTAAATGTATACGAGAAAACTTTTGCCAAGCATTCTTGTTTTTTCCCACAGCCGGATCTAGAGGCCAAATCATTCCACCATGTCAAGTTTGTTGATTTACAGGCTTCGTTCGAATTTTTGAGAATTAAACGACCACCAAGGTCTATGTTGGTTGCCAAATCTCATCCCCTTGATGATTGACACTCCTTTTCTTTCTTTACATAAAGCCTAAACATAGGCTAACTACAAACAATAGGAATTTTCAACACATTTATAAGTGTAGAAAGGACAACGGATAAAGCAGCAGTCACTCTGCCTCCGAACCTAACAAAATAACAAAGAAAAAAAAGAAGGAAATAAAGAAAGAAAAGAAAAGAAAACTAAAAGAAAAGGAAGAAAGGAATAAAAAATAGAGAATAAACAAAGATAAGATAAGATAAGAATAGAAAGAAAAAAAAAGAGAAGAAAGCAATGAAGGGAAAGAAAAGAAAAGAAAATGCTTTGCCGAGTGCTATTTGTCAGGCAGTCGCAAAGGGACGAGACTTGCCTGCTCCCCGCGCATCTGCCCACCCGTGCTCCCGCGTACGTGGCTTGATTTGATTGGAACAAAATAAGGCCCGGCCCCACCCTCTTAAAATCAGGGGGGATGATTAGATTAGAAAGGAAAAAAAGAAAAAAGACAGCCGTCGGATGAAGTGGGAGCACGAATGGGAGCATCTAGAGGGAGCAGGCAAGCCGGATCCGTCGCAAAGGTGACCGCCCCGTGATCCTATCGACAACCGCAAGGACACGTGTCACTCCTTGTCTTTGCATAGTGTGTTTTTTTTCTACACTCAGTTCAGAATGGTGGATGTTTTTATTAGCATTCTGCTCAGGTGGTTGTTTGCCGCCGAATACTCGGAGATGAAACTCGCCTTACAAGGAGATTGGGTTTGTACAATTGTGGCATGCTAGGCTTTTTGTGCATGTTAAATGGGCAAACACCCGGTCTTACAAGAAGATGGAAATCACCTTACAAGGAGATTGGGTTTGGAGTGGTCCAATAAAACTTAATTGCGCCAGCTAGATCTTGAACTCAAAAGCTCTTGGCTCCGATATCATGTAGAACTGCATCCTCTAGTCAGTGCAATCAAAAGACCGATCTGATGAAAAAGACTAGACAATACATCTATATGTCAGCACTACGTGTGATAACTTACTACTCAAGATCATACAATACAGAGCATAAGATCATCTCTAATAGGTGGCCTAAACTATAAATAACTGATTTTGACATCACCATGGACCCAAAAAATGCATGCAGCACGCAAATGTAACCGCCAACTTCCAGGTACTTCACGTTGCCGCGGCACCCTTCCCGCCGCCACTGCACCTTCCTTCCCGCCGCCGCCGCACCCTTCCCGCCACCGCCGCCACACCCTTCCTACTGCCACCGCACCTACCTTCTTGTCACTGGCACACCCTTCCAACCGTCGCCGCTGCTTCCTTCCCGTCGCTGCCGCACCTTTCCCGTCGCCGTCCGCGGAAGAGGAGCCGTTGATGCGGAGATCAACCAAGAAGAAGACGTTCGAGTGACTAATACATCATCTAAAATACATCACGTGTTGGAGTTGGACACTTAAAAATCACGTTTTTTGTGATGTATAATTTACATCAAACAATTTTTGAGCTGCTATTTTACATCACCTATTGGAGAAGCTCTAACACACGCACTGCACAAGCACGCACACATGGAGCGCCAGTAAGGAGTATCTCTACTATTAAAGTGGATCTACCATTGTTGTGATGGTTCAACCTCCCTGGCTTGTACGTGATTCCCCCGAGCGATCCCACCACCTTTTCTCGCTTGTTTTCTAGATCGTAAAAAAAACAGCCGACATCCACGCACACAAGTCTCCTCCTGCGGCACCCAACCGTCTCTCGACCGAAAGCATAGGTAGGTATAGTGGTGGATCCAGGAATTCATGTTACCAGGGGAGAAAATTTAACTTCTACAATACGAAGGCACATGCACTCCGGAAATCAACATAACTTGAGAAATGTGAACCTACCTGCACTTTAAAAGTCAGCTAATGATCCAAAGTAGTTCCAGATTGTAATCAACCAGATTATGTAAGCACCAAGAAACATAAACTACAACATGTGGAAAAAGACTACTAACACGGACTGTAGCTGCTTGAATCATTTGTTCTCTGGCCCAAAAATATCCAAGTGTAATTGGCAGCTATAACTAGTGCATAAACTGCAAATCAGTATATTTATCTTCCATAAGTATGCCAATAGTTTGAAACATCACCTTGCCGTGTTGTGATTACCAATCGGCTACCCTTACCATTACAAACAAGTGTCCTAGACAAGTCAGCAAATGCATCTGGAGTCCAAACATCATCTAATATGATCAAATACTTCATTTGCTCTAGATATATCTTTAATGTCTCTTCAAGGCTTGTGATGTATCCATCGCTGCAATGTTTGATGGACCACTGACTTTATCTTTGAATAGTTCCTTCATTATATTCCTCAAGACATCTTCTCTAGAATAAGTTTGAGAGATGGAGACCCATGCATGGCACTGAAATTTCTCTCTCTCTTTCCTATAGATATTTGAAGCTAAAGCTGTTTTGCCCGGCCCACTCATTCCTACCAGTGAACATTCCCCATCATCACTTCCCAACCATTGCTCAAGTTTACTTCTATTTTCATCCACCCCAACTAGATCTTGGTCATCAAGGGAACGTGAAATGTTTGCTAGATCTTGAGACTTCTTGATCATGTAATTCAAGTTGCTAGTATCTTCTTGGTCTATCACGGGAACCCATCGGTTTTTCATCTCTGGTAGGTGTGCAAGGTCTTTCTCAATTTTCTTCACTTTGGAAGATATATGATTCAAGGAAAATAGAGATCTTGGTTTTCTAAGCCCTGTCTTCAGGTAAAAACAACACCCAGTATCATGTTCCCGACCAACTTGATATATGTACTCATCCACCATATCCTCCATCGCATGTGCTACCTTCCGCACCTCATCCAACCAGCCCTTATACACTTGATTGTGGTGGTTTCGAATGTCCATTTGTCATAGAACATCATGAATTATGCAAAGCTCCCTAATAACGCGACCCATGCTGCCCTATAGCACTATTAGTTGGGTCGCGTACCTGAAAAACTGTGCACTGGCTTGATGTACTGCTCCATTTGCCAAGGCGACTCCGATCTTCTCAATTACTAGAAGAAGCACAATCTCAGCCATTACTTTCTCGAGAGTTGCTAATGCCCCACTGTTGGTTTGTGGTCAGGTTGGATATTTTCCTGATTATCTCCAGGATGACCATCTGTAGAAATGAATCAAGTGATGTGTTAATTGAACTATTCATACATTTTGCTTTTAGCAAGCACCTGCCATAGACGTACCTACTACCACAACAACTGAAAGGTGAAATAAGCATGTTTTCTACTTTACCGTTAATTGTAATCTACAAATCAAGCATGCTACAGGGCAATATAAATCCTTTACCGTTGTTCTTTTGGTGCACTAATTTGGACTAAAACCCCGACAAGAATTATGGAACGGATGGAGTAGTTCGCAGTACATCACTCATGGATCGAGCATACAGCTTCTGCGGTGACCGAAATAGTACGAACGCAAGCTATGTAACATAGAAAATAAATTAGGGAATAAATTCAATCCGATCAACACGCCTGCCCTGCAATGGCTTCAATTGGATCTTGAGATTGGTCTAAACTGGCTCTAAGTGGCATGGGTGGTTCCCGGGAGAAACAGGTCACGCAATTAAGATTCCTATTCGGATGCACCATGAAAATGAACTGGACTGTGATTAAGCCGACGGGTGTGGTAGTTGGAGGCTCACCTGAGATGGAGACTAATAACCGCGGCCGGAGACCAATGGGGCCGACAACGCAGGCGGGCTGGAGATCCACCGGAGAAGATGCAACGATCTCCTTTCAGAATTTACACTCGCAACCATACACACGGGCCCATGGTGGCTAAGTTGTGAGCTGCTAGAGATTAGCTAGCTGGTCACTTAAACGTGTGTAGCTAGACGAGTCTAGTTTGGCATCTTCGGAGAACACGGCGTACCACCTATCGGCAAGTTGTGTGGTGTCAGAGACAAGGAAGACTTGGTTGTTTCACAAAAAAGGTGTCATTTTTTACATTCAATAAGTTAGAGCATCTTCAACCGGACCCCCACTCCACCCTCCCTGCCCATAGTCGCCTGAGCGGACAGCTAGACATGGCCCGGACAAAAAATGTCGTTCAACACAAATAGAGGCAGAGCACATCGCGGCGGAGGAGCATCTTGACACCTAGCACACAGACGCTACCGTCCTCGCCAAGCTCTATGCCGATCCCGCCTTGGCGTGATAAAGAAAATTCCCTAAGGAAGATTGATGATAGTGGGATGTGTTGAAAAACCAAGGGCAAATTCCTTTTCTCTTTTCAGTTCGTGTATAATTTGAATTTGCTTGTTTCCCGTTCAACTGGCTATTCATCAGAGGTTATACATGCATGTCTACCAAACTCATGATAGAGTTTAACTTAATTTATGCTAATTTCTTTGATAAGGGTAGAAATTTTTTACAACAATGTTGTATGGTGGGAAATATGTATTGAGCCAAAATCTCACGAAATCTTATGCTTGTAGCCTCATAAAGCAAATCCTCTAATGTACATTGACCAATATTTGAATGTGTTTACTAACTGGGGATACATGATGTTCTTTGTCTCTTTTTAGTTTGGACATAATTTCATACATTCCTATGCAGCTCATGTTAGAGTTTATATTCGATCTATACCAATTTTATTTTGATGAGGCTAAACTTTTTATTACACTTTTGTTGTGTTGTACAAAGCAGCCAAGCAGGGCAGAACTAGATGATTATCGAACAACAATAACATAACTATAGCTTAGTATTCCTCTGTTGATTTTGTCTCCCATGTTCCCTGGACTGAAGACACACCATTACATTACAACACTCGGGTTTTCTTGCCATCAGTGGTAGTCCAAGAGGCTGGAGTTTGAACCTCCTTTTTGAAAAGAAACAAGAAAGGACTAACTAGGTAAACCGCATCTATATATTTATGCATAGTACAAATCTTTGTGAGTTGGTAGGTACCCCACCTATTCATTCAGGAATGATCTACATATCAATTTAATCTACATTCAGGAACACTATGCTCTCTCTTCTATTTGGCATATATCCTCTTTTGTTATATATTTTATTGACATGTATGCTAGCTTTTTGTAAAGAAAAGTATCTATTTATTCCTAGAAATCCAAGTTTTCCTTTCCTTTCGTACCACTTCACATGTATTTGCTTGGACATTTATAATAGATCAAGATTACAGGTGGTTATAACCCTGTTCAAATAGTAGGTTAACATATAAGCATCATAGTAATTATCATTGTATGTTGATGTTACCTTCAGTTTTGCAACATATGTGAAATTCCAATACCATTGAGTTGTCAATATTCCTACAATATTTCGCCGCTATAGTATATTTGATTTAGAAATCTATATAATTCAATTTATAATCTTTCACCAGTTACCATGGTTGATTTAAATCAATCTTTACTATGGAAGTTACTAATTGACCTTATCATGGAATTTGACTATTGATCAAAGTCTACCAAAATTGTTGCAAAACCTCTGTATCCTATTGAATTATTCCTATTGATTACAGATGATAGGGCTGGTCATTTCTTAGTGAACTTTGGAACACGGCCATTACATTTGTATTTCACAAATCAAAATAAATCAGTAGTTTGTTAAAAAGTGATAGCTTCATATGTGTGCCTTCTTTTCTTTGCAGTGTCCCTTTTGTAAATTGCATAATACTTCATGTGTCATCCTACCCAACCATGGATTCTAAAGGGTTAATACACCCTTTTTATATTTTGAGGCAAAGGTCAAAAGAGCAAGCTACATTGTAGGATAAACTAATACAAATGCAAATAAGGCCAACCCTCACTCGTATAACGAATGTCTTACATAACCTTTTGTTACACTCACATCTATAATACCTAAATAGTTCATCCCCACTAACCTATTTCTATTAACATGCAGGCTATCCACATCAGCGATACTGCCCCGTCAGCGTATTGGTAGAGACTTACAAGCGGGACCAACCACTATACAAAACAAACACGTCGGCTTTAGTTACTACTTGTAGGACCAACCAGAGAAGTTGCGGACGGACGTAATCCAGCCCAGCCCATCGCCCCAGCTTTCCTCCCTCCCAATGTAATCGCAGCCAAGCCCATCCTCCCGCTTTGCTTTGTTTTTTTGTCGACGAATACGCCACCGCTTTCCTCCCTCCCAGCTTTCCCCTCTGTCCACTCCGGCTTTCCTCCCTCCCAATGAAAAAGGCCGTAGCAAGCTTGCACAGCCTACTGTTGCATCCTCTCTGCAGCCCATTGCTTCCACCGGCCCACCCGGTGTATCTTCGCCTGTCATGATGTATAGCAAACAACCATAGACTAACTGATGTTTACTCAAAAAAAGTAGACTAACTGATGTCTGACGCTCCCTCTCCTAATAATGTTCCAGACGGCGCTCCACTTCCTCTCCCCGCCATCTACAGAAGAAACGAATCGATTGCCCTTTGAAGTCTGCTCGGCTCACCTCATTTCATTCCCATTGATCTTCCTTGCATTCCAAGATTCACCTCATTATTTTGGTTACTTTTTCCATTTGCCATCTTACGCATCCTGCTTTTCATCGTCTTTAATTTTGCATCAACAGGTCATTATGTGGCTACAGTCTACGGGCAAGAGATTCAAATCGGTACGCATGAAGCTCAACATTTGGGGCATAATATGTGTAACCCTGTTGTATTTTTCGCCTCTCCTATTTTATTTGACTACTTGCTTGCAAAGGTCAGGATATATTTTTTATCATCATTCTCATTCCCGAGCCTTTTCTTTCAGAGAGAGCAGAAACCCAACAGTTCAAAATCTGGAACCCTTGGTTATAACAAACACCAGCTCCAGACATTACAAAAAACTTGAGAAATACATACCAGTGTCCGAAGCCAAACAATGAACAACGCCCCCTTGAGTAACATACAGGAGGATGAGCGGCAGGTGGACAAAATAGGCTCTGATGAAACAGCATGTCACATCATCTGTTAGAAAATAATTCGGGTGTCCCAAAATTCTTTCGCAAAACTCACAGTATTTCTACATTGTAAAACTATATGTGCAGCAGCTGCATATGATAACATCTTGCGCTACAATAGCTTGACAATTTATATTCCCAATCATTCTTATATTTGTCTGTGCAATTGTTTTAATCCAATGCCTTTGATGAATTGGAAGCTGATTTCAGTCAAAAATAAAACTGCGTAATCTTTATGATCCATAATCTACTCAGTATGTCTCCTAATCTTTGCTGCAATCAGTGATAGTAACAAGTTCATTCGTTCATGTAGAAGTCTCATGTTTTGCAATTTTGGAACAAAAGGAGTTCAATAAGCATTTCTTATGGATATTAGTTATCTACCTAGCACCATATGAATAATTTCCAGTGTCTCTTCTTGATAGGTATGATATGTGCTATATTCATACTCTTCTTTTCCGTTGTAAAGGCTTAAAATATGGCATATATATTGTACTGCAGTCCTATATCCTTTACCTTGATGTTCCTGTGAGGGAGATAAATACAGATCCCAAATTCATGGTTTCTCTTAATTCCCAATTTCTTGATCCATTTTATTTACTGAGTCTGCAAATCATTTTGATTGTTTATTTTGAACCAATATCCATCCTAGATTAGGATCAAACCCCCGGGAATACGCTGCGCGGCACAGATCCGCATGGTCGTCTGACGGGAGAAATTTCAGGAGCATCTGAGCCCGTGCTCAGAAAAGAATATTTGTGATCTATACTTCAGTTATTGCTACATGTGACATGTCCTCTCTGCAGATTCTTTTTTAATTTCTATCAATAAGTTTTTGTTTTTTTTTTGCGAGGGATCAATAAGTTTTTGTTGAAAAATTGAAACTGGTGAGTGTTCTTGCTGAAGTAATAAGTGTATATAATTTTGTCATCTGGCATTATTATTTACGAACACTATATTTATTGGCACACTACCAACTATCTTATACCTACAGTCTTATTCCTGTTAATATATGCTTATTCTTCTTACATTCATGTACCATGGCTATCTCTATTTTGTTCTAGCTACCCTATAACCTATATCTCCTTCACAGTAGCATGTACATGTGATGCTCAAACTGCCGGAAAAAAGATTGAAGCATGCATACAGAGTTGCCAACCATGGCGTATTTTTTGCTATGTACAAGCTGTCTTTCAGGAAAGTATTTTTTTAATGGTTCTGATCATCTATTGTAGATATACCGATATGCAAAGATCTGGAGCTATATCTATCTCTGCAACAAATTATGCATAGTAAATTGATTTGTAAATAAGGAATCTGGTTATCCGTTCATTTTACTTAAATTTCGCCATCCTGTTTTTTTGCAGGTATTTGTAGTAGATTCAACATCGCATCACTAGAAGAGAAGCTAATTTGCTTCTGGGCATGCTTCTATCTTCTTACAATATATCAAGTTTACATGAATTGTTTCTGTTATTTATATAAATGTATATTCAATGTATGCCAGAATATCCTCATTACCTCATGTCGTGTTATAAGTGTGTTTGTGTGCCAACGAAGTTGGGTCCTCAAAGTTAATTATTGTCCATAACCATACATCTAATTACTGTTGGAATACTGTACTTAAAATTTGCAGATCGAATATCTTATTATAGTTGTTTCATTGGTTTGTAAGCTTCCTGTAATTTCATTAAGTATGACAGGAACTTCTTATATATTTTACAACGTTGGTTTACATGAGCTCAAAAACATCCCACCCCAGTGATAAAACTAATTTCCTTTCTATCCACTGATGTAGGCAACCCAAGATGAATGCAAACCAAGACCAACATGATCCATACGGCAACAGTAAATGAGATAAGAAACATATTATTAACCGCAAGATGCATAAGAAGCACGTAGTTAGGAACGTTGAGAGCCGACTATATCTGCATGCATTTATTCTGAAGTACTCCACATCGACCGACGTCATAACCACCCAAAAGGTCATCATGGCCTTCACCGAAAGATCTAACTGTCATGTGATATAAGTGCCTGCAGGTCAGAGCTACTAGCGTAAGTGTCTTGCTGTGTTGAGGGTGCCGAAGTGTTCAACAAGCAGTTAAGGTCAGGCAACTGCTCGTCACGTTGAAGGACCTCCATTGCCTTTTGAATGGTAGGCCTTTTGGCACCATCAAGAAGAGAACACCAAAGTCACAGGACAACCACACGCTGCATCTGCATCTGCATCCGCCTCTTGTCCAAGTCGTCCTCGCCATGCAACCTTTCATATGCAGCCTCCATGACATTGCCTCCTTTATATAGCTCCCAGACTTGCTCCCTAGACTTCCCTGTGCATACAATGTCTAGTAGGACGATTCCAAAGCTGTATACATCAGAACTACGGTGGAACTTGACTTTCCCATCTTTCCTGCATTCTGGATCTATGTACCCTTCCGTCCCTAAAGCAGTTTTCATGGGCGTCGTGTTGTCCTGGTTGCCGATCCTCGACAGCCCGAAGTCAGCAAGCTTGGGGTTGAAGTTGTTGTCCAGGAGTATGTTGCTCGGTTTGATATCTCTATGCAGAATGTAAGGGTCGGACTCATCGTGGAGGTAAACAAGAGCAGAGCCAATACCTTTCACGATTTGGTACCTAACAGGCAGACACACAAATTAATGAATCTCTGCAACGTTTATAACAATATATAAGACTTTTAATCCTTGCAAATTGAAATAATGTAAGGAAAAAATAATCCTTGGTGTACAATACCTTGTTGGCCATGATATTACTTGCTTACCCTCGCGTAAGTGGTAGTGCAGATTGCCATTAGACACTAGCTCATAAACAAGGAAGAGCTCATCATCCTCCTTCTTGCTGCAACACCAACACATGAAATCGAGCAGGTTCCGGCTATTTTCTCTATAACACCAACCTTTCAGCTTGACAAGATTCTTGTGCTTAGCTTCGCTAATGGTGTTCATCTCGGTGAAGAAGTTCATATTTCCTCCCCTTGTCTCTTTCAAGATCTTCTTTACAGCCACCTCGATGTCGTCTGCAGATTCCTTCGATCTCGGGTTCATCGACACACCCCGATTCTTTGGAGGATGGACTATCTGATTCTCTCGAGGGTGTACCTAATGATGATTCCTTGGATAATCTATCCCTGTAGACCACTCCAAAGGCACCTCGCCAAATAACCCTATCCACGGAGAAGTCATCTGTTGCAGCAGCTAGAACATGGTACTCAAACCGTCTGGCTCCTCCAGATCGTGCCACAAAGTCATGGCTTGTGGTCCTTGTCCACTTGAACAACTCCCTTTTATTGCGGGTGAACAACTCCTCCAATCGACCCTTCAACAACCATTGCCTTCATGTCACGATCTGCATGCATGCACCAAAACAGCATTAGTATATAATAAACTAAAAGTAATTGATGGGCTAGTAAGAAAGAAATAGGCTAAAAGTCCCACAAAAAATCAGAAACATATATGCGCCCTTCATTAATAAACCAAAATTAATGGATGAGATCTAATATAATGTTCTACGAGGCCAAGCCATCCTGCCTTGAAGAAACTCACATCCCTTCTCCCATGATTTCCCACCTGTCACCTCATCGTCCCAAGCCACACATATTTTTTTTTTGGTTTCTCTTCTCCATGTCGCTAGTGTTTCCTTGGACCCATTCTGATCTTACCCCATGATCTCTTACCCTCTTCTTCTTTGCCCTCAGATGGAGGCGTCAATGGCACACGCTCGTCTAGCTGGTGTTCAAGTTGTCGGGTTCTTTTGAACTAATGGTTTGTTAGCATATTTCATAGTGTATTTTTTTTCTTTTGAGAGTTTGTTAATCATTTTTAAGCAATTGACATTATATGCAAAATACACTCAATCATACTAGGGCTGCTAGGTCTCTCCTCTTTTTCTCTCTCTCTTGGTTCATGTTTAAGATATAAATATGTCTAGCTTCTTGGGACTACTAGATTTAGCGATCAAGAAACTTATAAAGAATATACTTCTAGCTTTTCTTGGTCAATATTATAGTTATTATATATTTAACCCAATACACAGTCCTGATTACCAATAATGATGCTTTTGCATGCATATATTACATTTGTGTATGTAACTATTTACAAGTGATAACTTATCATAGGTCAACATAAGGAAGTTGTATCCCACTTTTCCTTTATGAAAAAATTAGCGTTCAATGTTTAATTTTCACCATGGTTCAAAGCATTTATTGATTCTCTCACCAATACAGAGAGACAGGGAGGGCCCCAAATAGCCTTATGGAAATTGAAACTTGATATTTAGTTCACCATAGTGCTCAGTATTGAATACCGGGCTCCGATTTTATATCTCCGTTCCAAATACCAAGTCTTAATCGAGCCCATTTATCGTTGGTTCCATTTACAACTATAATATAATATTTTGATTCATTTTCTAATATTTTATCAACCATATAGTTTGGATACTCCCTCCATCATAGTTTACACGGCGCGTTTCAATTCTCATGCATTTCCACAAACGGAGTGATTTTAGACGCGTTTGGTTTAATGCCCAATTAATTACGGTGTCGTAACCACAATCAAGCCCACAATTTTCTTTCCATGTAGGTGTGTACGAGAAGTGGGATAACTGCATGCATGTGTGTACGCGGGGTGAAAGCACTTTATGCATGTGTGCACGCATCAATTTTTCTAGTAATAGTACGCGGGGGTGAAGGGCACCGGGTGCGCGTACGACACCCGTCCCACGCAACTCGTAGGGTGCTTTCCCCATGAATTCTGGTTGCAGGTCACGTCGACCAGGCCGGGACCCACAGTGGCGTGACCATGGAGTTTGAGGTCATCTAGGCGGTAGCTGGATGCGTTGGTGAAGTCGAAGCTGAAGGAGAAGGGTAAGGCGACTGCGGCCGGAGCGGCAGCGAGAGAACGGTGTAAGCAAGCGAAGAGGAGGAGGAGGAGCTGCGCGGTTCCTAGTGACTAGCAACGGTTCGATCGACGCCGTATTTATCGGCCGATCAAGTGGGCTGCATCGCTTCTTCGTAGGTCAAGGTCGTCGTCTCACTCTCTGCAAAAAGAAAAGGCCGTGGACAGTAAGGGCGGCATATGGACGAAAGTCAATCGTCAGCGCAAGTTCATGCACTGGAAAATCCAGTTTTTCAACTATATAACTACGCTGAACCTGCCATGCAAGTTGGTTACTTGAGCGTACGTACGTAGCATTGCTTTGGCTTTTCTTCAAAGTTCTAACAACTACGCCAATAATTGAGTTTAAATTGTTAGTACTACCTCGGTCTTGGTGAATAAATCATTCACGTAGTTCTAGATCAACGATTTGAGCAATTAAATATGTGTTATATGTCATGAAAAATATATCACTAAATTCCTACGCAGATGTAGTTTCTAAATATATATATTTTGTCTCATATAATACATATTTAGATAGTTAAATCGTCGATCTAGAACTACGCGAATGACTTTTTCACCGAGGCGGAGGTAGTACATGGGGTAGTTAGTTCCAACAAACATGCACTAGTACAAAAAGGGCCATTTGTCCCGGTTCTAGAGGGCCTTTAGTCCCGGTTCTTATTAAAGCCTCCCGCTTTAGTCCCGGTTCTGACACGAACCGGGACTAAAGGCCGTCCACATGGCCGCTGTCTGGAGCTCCATCTTTAGTCCCGGTTGGTAACACCAACCAGGGCTAACACCAATCGGGACTAAAGGTATTTTACCGTAATTTTTTTATTTTTTAAGTTTTTTTAATTTTTTTTATTTTCAAATTTCTGAATTATTTCCCAATTTAATCTCTAATCACCCCTTAGCACTGCTCTATTTAACCTCTAATCTCTAATCACCCCTCATCATTCCAAATCATCTAACTTTCCCGGCCGGTCACCCATCCTCTCACTACTCCAGCCTGAGCATGCTTAACTTCCGGGTTCTATTGCCCCTTGTTTCCAAGTCTGCACTTGTTGTTTTCCTGACAATAGTAAGATGTCAATCCTATTAACCCTCAGGAGTTTAGCTTGACAATAGTAAGATGTCAATCATATTAATCCTATTAATCCTATTCACTGTTTGAGTTTGAAACTATTATTCTAAAAAACAATAATTATTTAGTAACACTAATATTTATTAAATAAGTAGTTTGACCATAGTTTGACCACAGTTTGACCAGATTTGACATATATTCAAAAAATTGAAATAATTATTTAGTAACACTAATATTCTGGAATAATTATGTACTAACACTAATATTCTTGAATAAGTAGTTTGACCATAGTTTGACCACAGTTTGACCAGATTTGACCAAAATTCAAAAAAAACCGTCATAATTATTTAGTAACACTAATAGTCTTGAATAATTATTTAGTAACACTTATACTTCTTGAATAAGTAGTTTGGCCAAAGTTTGACCTGATTTAACCAAAATTTAAAAAAACTGAAATTTGAGCATAACTTTTTTCCTTTTAGAATTTCATAATTCTAAAAATTTGCAAACCGGCCGTAGGCCGTCAAAATCGGATGCGGATTTTTGTGCTGAACATTTTGATATATTATACATTTTTTCCGACATCGTATGCAAAAGTTATAACCGTTTTACTTTTTTATGACGCTTTTTTGCAAAACATGTCCAGATTTAAGTTTTTTAATTTTCCTAACTAGTAGATGTAGTAATATAACTACATCTCAAAGATTTTTTTTTCTGAAGTTTTTATCATTTTCTTTTGCTTTTTACGAAACTGAAAAGGCGATCCACCGGGGGTGGGGGTAGAGTTTGAAAATGGGACCTTTAGTCCCGGTTTGAGGTACGAACCGGGACAAAAGGGCATTGCACCCTATAGTCCCAGTTCGTGTCTCAAACCGGGACTAAAGGTCTAGTCTTTAGTCCCGGTTTGAGACACGAACCGGGAGTAAAGGGATAGCACCCTTTAGTCTTGGTTCGTGTCTCAAACCGGGACTAAAGGGCTCATTTGAACCGGGACTAATGCCTTTAGTCGCACGAACCGGGACCAATGCTCACATTAGTCCCGGTTCGTGACTGAACCGGGACTAATGGGCTTATCAGGCCTGAACGAAAGCCCTGTTTTCTACTAGTGATGGCGTACCACCGGCAAGTTGGTGCTACAGAAAAAGACGACTTGAAGAGTATATTTGGGTAGGTCAACTAAAAATGATATCCCTCCCCCCTCGTGTGGTCCTCGTGAGAGGCAGCTCTCGTCGTAGGTGCAGGCACTAGGCCTCCTCTTTTTCCTCGGCGAAAACTTTCAATCAATTCATCAAGTGTTAAGGTCGTACAAAGAAAACTTTCAATCAATTCATCGCCTAAAAGCAATGTAGCGAGCTGTAGACGTGCCCCCATCATCACCCCTCCCTCATTGGATCCGGGCAAACCGTATTGTAATAGCTAGTCCAAAATTTATCGTGCTAAGGCCCCATAGGACCAGCACACCAGAATAGGAACCGCAACCGATGAAGAGAAGCATAGATCGGAGGGATCCAACCTGTACACAGACAAAAATAGACGAACGAAGACCGGATCCATGCGGGTCTACACAAGACAAACGCCGAACGAATCATGCAAGATCCGTCAAAGACAAACCTCCATACGCCCACCGATGACTCTAGATGCATTACCGGAAAAGGGCTAGGGAGGGAGAACCTTATTCCATCTTGAGAGCTGCCGCCGTCTTGCCTCTCTTAGCAGGGCACAAACCCTAACAACTCAAAAAGAAACATTTTAAAACGAAGCCATCCCGGCGGCAAGGGCCAGGATCCACTAGTCCTCCTTTCTCCACCTCTTCCCTTACAGCAGCCGATTGAAACCAACACATCACTTCAAGCCCTTAGCACTCTACTCCACCAAAATTCATGAAAGTAAACTGCATTTACAAAAGTGTAGATACTGTGTTTTTTAATATATTTTTACTTTTCAAATACAAGCCGACTTTTAACTACATGTTGGCCATTTTTTGTATATAGGTTGAATATAGTTTCTAGATAGACGTTATATAGTTTTCAAATGCAGGTTGAGCAGTTTCCCATATGCATGTTGAGCATTTTCCAAGTGCACATTGAACATTTTTAGAACACACATTGAACATTTTTCCATATCGAACTTATTAAAATACATGGAGATATTTTTTAAACACACATTGAACATTTTCCATAAATGCCATGAACAATTTTAAAAGTGCAATTTTTTGAAGTGGAATAAAAAACTTCTTGAAAGGTATGATACATTTTTTAAAATTATGCCAATACACTGTTACATTGTACGATATTTTTTAACTACCAAAAACTTAGGTTTAAACACAAGTATTCCTTTGAATATAATGAGTTTCTTGAATGATATGCCATTTTTTGAATATATTAGATGAACACTTACATAATGCACGATCAAATTTTGAAAAATTAAAGTAAAGTAATTTATCAAATATAGATAATATATATATATATAAATTAATAGGCAAACATAACAAAACAATCTACTCTTATATTTATTTTTGAAATACACGTGGACCTTATTTTAATACATCTTTAATTTTTTTCAAATGTGGGTTGAATATTATGACCAGATAAGTATTAAGCATTTTCCAAATACATGTTGAATATTTTCTGAAATACATGTTGAGGGCTTCCCCAGTGCACACTGAGCATTTTCACCAACCATCATTGAACTTTTCATAAATGCCATGATTTGTTTTGTTTTTCATTTTACTTTTTAATTATTTTTCCAATACATATCGTATTTATATCAATATATGTCTAGTATCTTTTCTATACATATCGAACATTGTTTCGGATACACGTTAAAAAATTGAACACTTTTATAAATGCACATTAAATTTTTTATAAAATTACAAGTTGAACATTTTATACATAAATACACGTTAAAAAATTGAACACTTTTATACATAAATACACGTTAAAAAATTGAACACTTTTATAAAAGTACAAGTTGAACATTTTATAAATGCACATTAATTTTTTTAAATACATGGTGACATTTTTAAACACATATTGAACACTTTTCCGTAAATGCCATGATACGTTTTTTTGTCAAATATATATTAACTTTATTTAAATACAAGTTAAATATCTTTCTTATGTAGATTGTACATTTTTCACATACACGTTAAATATTTTCCAAGTACAAGTTGGACATCTAATAAATGCACATTAATTATTTTTAAATAAATGGTGACTTTTTGAAAACACGCACTGAATATTTTTGAATGGTACGAAGCTTTTTTTTCAAATATTATGCTAACACAATCTTAGATCGTTTGATATTTTGAATCTCACAATCATATTTTTCTAAAATACATGATTATTTTAATAAAATGAATTTTCTGAATGATATGAACATTTTTTGATCAAACTACACTTGCAAAATTTTACGTTACATGAATACTTTTCAATGCACTATAAAGTTTAAAAAAATTGAGGAAACATTAATTTTTAAATAAATATATTTCAAAATTTAAATAAAAATAGGAAACAAAAAGTAAGCAAGAAAGAGTGAACAACCAAAGGAAACAAAGCAATTGGCTCCTTCTACATCGGCCCACTATTGGGTCCCTCAAGGCGAGGTGAGCTACCATCTCGCAGC
Organism: Triticum urartu; assembly: GCF_003073215.2. NCBI lineage: Eukaryota > Viridiplantae > Streptophyta > Magnoliopsida > Poales > Poaceae > Triticum > Triticum urartu. The sequence continues at coordinate 3,872,917 of NC_053023.1, forward strand.
GAGCGCAACCTGAGAGCAACTAATCAAGGGGTACCCCTTTGTGGGAGTCCCGCAATGGTCAATTGGCTGGGCTGCGAGGGCATCAAGTGATGCATCCAACCGCCGGCATGTGTCGTGTGCTGGTCCTCCATTTGAGTTTTTTGTGGGAATTATTTTTGTGCTTGCACGAGAAGCACATGTGTGTTTATCGTGGATGCACATATTTGGTTGAGCGAGAAGTACAGCTGTAAATAATGTTTTTTTGCTTCCATGAGAAACACAACTGTGTTTCACCGAAAGCAAAAAAGAAAACACATTTTCTTTCGATTTGATTCTCGTGGAGGCACTGATTTTCTTCCGCGAGAAGCACACCTATGCCTCTTGGAAAGGAAAAAATATAATATTTTTCTTTCACAAGAAGCACATATTTGATTCTAGTGGAGGCGCAGATCTGCTTCCGCGAGAAGCACAACTGTGTCTCTCGACAAAGGAACAATATGAGTTTATTTGTTTCCATAAGAAGCACAAATTTGCATTCACCAGAAGAACACCTGTGCCTCCCAAAAAGGGGAAAATGCTTTTTTTTTTTGCTTGCATGAGAAGAATATATTTCTTTCCACGATAAGTTGTGCCTCTCAGAAAGGAAAAATAACACATTTTTTCTTCCTTGAGAAGCCTATATTTTCTTCTCATGGAGGTACAGATTTGTTTCTGCGATGTGCTTCTCGAAAAAGGGGGAACAGTATTAAAAAATTCTCCCGACTCCTTTTTTTTGGTTTATTTTGTGAAAAAATGTTCATCGAAATCTATTAACATTGGATCTAGTTTCGAAGACCTCGTGCGAGAAATCTGACAATGAAATTGGTTCAAGATTTGGACGGATGGTTAAAGCGATAAAACATTTTAAATGTACAAATCTAAGAAAATAGGAAAAACTGCCAGGTTGTGAAAAGTGACGCATATGCAGTGCAACAATTGTCAACGCCTGAGAAGGTGAGAGTAACCTTTGCAAGGGATACCCCTTAGTTAGTGATCTCGGCGAGACATAGATGCGCCCCAACGTGTCGCATGCTGCCAGTCCGTAGGATCTGTCGCATCAAGGGCAGCATGTAGTGGGCCGACCCTATAGTTTGTTTCTTCTTTTTTCAGTGTGAGGATTGTGTGTTTTTTTCCTTTTATTTTTTTTCTCATACCTATATTTATATTTAGAAAATGTTCTGCAATATACAGATCTATGGAAAAGTTATTTTGTTTAGATTTTAAGAAATCTGCACCGTGTATTATAAAAATGATTAGGGCATGTAAACATTTTGTTCTCGTGGGTTTAGAAAACATTCATGGCATTAAAAAAAATTCCGCGCATTTTAAAATATGTTCATGCTATTTTTTTAAATGTTCATACAGCGATAAAAACAAATTCATGATAGCAAAAATGTTCATAACAATAAAGTTTTCGCGCATTCACAAAAAATTTCATAGTTTGTTCAATTGAGAAACGATCATCATGTATTTAAAAAATGATTGACGTTCAATTGAAAAATGTTCAACATTTATTTAGTAAATGTTCGATGTGTAGCCATTTCGCGAACATTGTTCAATGTGTAGTCAGAAAAAAGTCAAAATATAAATGACAATAGAAAAGGGATAAAAGGAAGCAAAAATATCTATACCTACTAATAAAGTACGGAGCGTTTCTACTCGTCCTTCATCATAGGTTTTACAAAAAAGTCCCTGATTTTTTTCTTCAAGTAACCCATGGACCAACATAATAGCCAGTTCGGTTGAGATTCGACCCAACTGCGGCAGCCACTATCTAGTGCTCCTGGGCACTTGTTAGTATTCCGTGTTCGATGTAGGCCCAGTTCAATTTGTTTTCAGCCCATTAAGTCCTTGGCTTTAATTATTTACACATAATATGTTAAACATGATTATGTGATAACTTTGCAACTATAACTCGGATAAGATATGTTAAGAAATGTTAACACTGGATAATGTATACACTCATACGAGTAATAGATAATAGATAAATGTGTGGGTACATGGCCATGAAATTCAACCGAACATGCATACCAATTATTGTAGACCCATCTCTATTGTTGGATGGACCCTAGACCCAGGTCCGCCTAAAATTCACTGACTTAAATCACCTGACTTTGTGGAGAACAACAAGCTAGCTCACTTGTCAACCAGCCAAGGGTAATAGTACGATGAATTAAGACAGAGAATCTTGGTCCACCAATAAACTTGTTCGATGAGCTTGCTTCTTGGATGCCATTTGTAGGACACTAGTGGAGCTGCGGATGGCAAGTTGCTGCCTGCACACACAAGTTGGACCTGCAATGCACAATAAGGCCAAACACCTCGTTCATGTCCAGAGCCTCCGGGCTTGCCCCACCCGGAATCGACCAGTCAAAGCGGTACAAGAGATTTGCTAGCACCATCTCAATCGTCGTTGTGGCCAACAGGGCTCCGGGGCACTGCCTACGACCAAATCCGAATGGGACGAACTCCATCTGTGTCCCCGAGCTGTAGTCCACATGCATAGCGTCGTTCCTCTCGAACCTCTCGGGCCTGAACTCCGCCGCGTCCTCCCCCCAGTGGCTCGGGTCCCTTCCCACTGCAAACACGTTTATCATGACATGGATGCCTTTGGGAATGTGGTAACCCATGACCTGGCACTTATCTTGGGTTGCCCTGCGTATCAGCGGCACAGGTGGGTGTAGCCTTAGTGTTTCCTTGATCACCATTCGTAGGTATTGAAGATTGCCAAGGTCCGTGCTCGTTATTGTGGATTGTCCCTGTGCGAGACTCTGTCTGACTTCGAGTTTCGCCCTTGCCATCACCTTTGGGTTGCGGATGAGTTCCGCCATGGCCCATTCTAGCGTGGCAGCAGTAGTATCGGTTGCAGCTGCAAATATGTCCTGGAACAATGGATGTGACAAATGGACAAGTACATTATATATTGTGTGTGTTAGCAAGGACATGCACGTTTGGTCAACGGGTGTATATACACTCTATATGGAAGAAAAAACAATAATTAATGAAAAGTCAATAAATTCTAAATATATTTTTGAAATTAACTTGATCTTCCATTGTACTTGTAAAAAAGTCCTCACAAAAAGAAAAAAACCCATTTACTTTATTAACAATAAACAAAAATACTTGGCCAAAATAGTGTGAATAGTGACTTGTAATAGCAATAAATTTGTTTTCTTGACCTGAAGTCAACGGTGGTTTTTTATTCATGAAAATTTATATACTAGTGCAAAAGAAAGTAAAGTTTATTCTAAAAAACATATAATTTTTTGACCTTTTTAAATTATTACTTATACCAGGGGTATAATGTATATACACGCAGAAACCAAAGGGCAGTTCCCGTCTGAGCTACAGCAAGGGAGCTAGAAAGAAGAATCACTTACAAAGATGACCGTGCCTATGATCTCAGACGTCAGAGGGAAACTGAGGGTGTCTTCCTTCTGCAGCCTCAGGAGCACGTCTAGCAGGTCCTCGTTGTCTTTAGTGCCGGCGCTGGCGGAGGCATTCTCTTTCATATTCTTGCGCTCAACGATGATGTCCCCCAGGATTTTCTGTACCCGGCCGTGGCTCCTCCTCAGGTCGCGCATTGCGCCGCTGAACCACCGTACCAACCGCGATGATGGGAAAAGGTCCACTAGGCAGAACCCTCCCACAAGCACCAACATCTTGTCGAGCTCATCGAGGTACGTTCCTTGCTGCTGGCACTTGCCACCGAACACCGCCTTGGCGATGATATTGTTGGCAAGCTTGGCCATACCCTGGCCGAGGTTGACGACGGCGGCCGGCGAGGCAGCCACAATGGAATTGACGAGGTCAGCGATCTCGTCTTGCTTGATGGAGTCCATTCGCCGAACCTGCCTCGCGCTGAGCACCTCGACCATGCAGACCTTGCGCATCTGCCGCCAGTGCTCGCCATAGGGTGTAAGGACGAGTCCTTTGCCGCCGCAGCTTACGAGCTCACGTGTGGGGCCGCTCGGACGGCTGGCAAAGACGAGGTCCTTCGTCTTCAGCACCTCCATGGCCGCCTCGGGCGTGGAGACGATGACGGTGGGCACCTCTCCGAGCCTGAGCAGCATCAGCTGGCCGTACCGGCGCGATAGGCGGAGCAGCGCGTGGTGCGGCAGCGTGCCGACGAGGTGATGGAGGCTCCCAACGACGGGAAGGTTCCATGGACCTGGAGGAAGCTTGGCTCTAGTGTCCTTAGCGCCAACAGCATGGGAGAGAACCAAGTAGGATAGAATCGCTCCCACTGCGATCAAGCCAAGTCCGTAGGAGAGTTGATGATCCATGCATGTGCGAGTTAGTGTGGTATCGTGAAGTCTTTAGTTTGTTTATATACACCTACTGGAACTAAATTGCTAGTATTAGGTTTAAGAAATATTGTCCTGAATTCATAGTCGAGTATGGTCCTATGTATATATAGTGATACACACACACACACGTAAGGGTGGACGCTGTTCAGTCTGGTTTAGTCTTGACTGAGGCGTCCATCGACCGGCCCACCGGACGGGACCTGTCGCTGAGTCGTTAGAGCATCTTTGGATCATGTAGCTCCCCGCAAATTTCATTTACACGCTGTGTGTAAATTTTCTTTACGGTATCCCGAGGTCTGCAGTGGAATAGGTAAACTAGTGCTTCACAATTGCTTGTCTGCATCTTAAATCATTCTGGTTCGGGTCCCCTCCCTCCCTCCCCCGCCGCCACCGCAAGGCGTCTGGGAGGGCTCCAGATCTTCGCCGCCGCACCCCCCTCCTCCTCCCTCCTCCACCCTCGCTGCCGCCAAGGGGCGTGACCACGCAAAGCCCGGTCGTCGCCGGCAACGGCACGGCCCCTTCGTCCCCCGTGCGTGTGGTATGTCGTAGGTCAGATCTCGCGCGCGGGGCGCGGCACTCGATGCCGGGCGTGGCGGCACTCCAGAGCAGGCCGATGATGGTGGCGTGGCGATGGGCGGCATGGTGGTGGTGCGGGCCGGTGGCAGCGGCGGCGGCGGCGGTGCTTCCGACTACGCTGCGGGTCGCGGGCGGCCCTCTCGTCGTGGTTCTCTGGTGCGGGGGGGGGGGGGGGGGGGGGCAGCGTTGGTGGTGGGCTGCTCCTACCCAGTCGGGCCCTCGCAGCTGGGTGGCGGTGCTCGGCTTGGGAGGATCCCCTTGGTGGCATCTCTTGGCGGCGGCGGCGACAGCTGGGCCACCCTCCCTCTCCGTCATCAAACAGCCGCCGGTGCCTCCTGGTTCTCTGGGCCTTCAACGCGGGGGCGGAACACGGTTGGGGGGGGGAGGGGGGAGGGGGGAGCTGCAGCCGGCACGGGCGTCGGGCGTGGCCATGGGCCACTTCTCCACCTTCCCCTTCCCCCGGTCGATTATGGTCGTGGCCCTTCTCAAGGCAGGTTGGTTGCAGGTGGTTGGGGTCATGAATCTGGGAAAAGTCGTGGTCTTTGGTGGCTTCAGGGTGGTCTCATGGCAGGGCTGCGGCCCTGGCGGTGGGAGTCGGGTTGTTCATGGGTTGATTACGCGGCTCAGATGCGGGCAGGCAACCATGGCCGCTCGGGCGGCATGGCTGCGGATGTTGGCGGACCGGTGTGGTGGCGGAGGAGTTGAAGCACGGGGGGTACATCACCTACCCAGTCTGTGCACTGGTCGACGGTGACGGCGTCTGTGGACGTCGCGTCCCTCCTTGAGGCACCGTCTTACTCCAGCTGAAAACTTGATCTTCGGATCAGACGGTAGCGACGTTCGTGGTCGTGCCCTTCCTGGAGGCACCGTCTTGGAGTCCTCAGTACAACGTGTTCGTCGCACATCCTCCCTGACGATCGCTCCTTGTGGTGGTGCTCTCTGTCGGCTCTAAGTGAATCCGTTTTGCTCATGTTTTAGGTGCTTTGTAGTCGTTGAGGTTGTGTGTCGATGCCCGACATTCGTGTATTTTGCCTTGGGTGTGTGTGGCGTGCGTTTGTATCGGATGCTTTGATGTTGTGTTGGTGATTTATAATATAACGCGGGGGAAACCCTTTTTCATCAATAGGTAAACTTGTCCCGCAAAACATTTGCAGGATGAGTATACGGGATCTATTCTGCGCCGGAGACGTCGCGACACCGCAAATTTTCCAGAGCTTTGTAAATTCTTGTTTTTCGACAATATAAACCGAATAAAACCATAATATAAATTAAGCATACAAATATAAATGGTCCCAAAGGCAATTCACAATACAACAACTATCTTTATTACAACACATGTTCAAATCGAAACAAAAAATTGTTCGAATCACACACAAGTACATATGAAATGTATTAAATTAAAATGGGATTATATCTTCCATAGAGTTGCCAATGATGCTCAACAAGATCATCACGGAGCTGGTAATGTGAAGCATTGTTCTTAATCTTTCGGTAGGTGTCAAGAAATGCAGTGATCTCACATATGTCCCTAGAAGGCTTCACATAGCTACCAACATTATAATGATAAAATCCCTCTCACTATCGATGATCATATTGTGTAAAATTACACATGCGATCATGATTTTTCCGAGGGATTTCTTATCCCAGAAGCGAGCGGGACGTCAAGCACTAGCAAACCGAGCTTGCAACACACCAAGTGCCCTCTCAATATCCTTTCGACATGTTTCTTGTGCTTAGGAATTTTTTGTTCTTCTTGGTTTTGGGTTCACTAATGTTCTTCACAAATATTGACGATGGAGGATAAATACCGTTGGCAAGATAGTACCCCATGATACAATCATTGCTATTGACGGTATACTTGCAAGCTGGAGCTTGTCACCTAGCTAGTTGATAAAAAAGATGAGATTGCTACAAGACATTGATATCATTTAGAGACTTTGGCAAACCAAACAAGCAATGACAGATCCATAAAGCACGTGAAGCTACGGCTTGAAGGATAATGGTGGGTTTACATTAGTGTCCTGTGTATTGCCCTGCCCAAGCTACGGGTAGTTCTTCAACCACCAATGTATGCAATCAATACTCCCAATCATGCCTGGCCATCCCCTTTCTTCGTTCATTGCCATCAACTTCTTTGTGTCCTCCTCATCTCTAGCTCGAAGATAGTCCATGGAAAAAACCCGGACCATCACCTTCGCAAACACCCGCAATCATTAGATGGTGGTTTCTTCTGCAATTTGAAGATATCCGTCAGTATAGTCGATAGGAATCACTCTTATTGCCGCCGATATTTTTTTCATATGCAGTAATCCCAAGCAAACCGGGGGCATTCCTCATAGCGGAGGCGGCGGAGACTACATGGGCAGGGTGCAACACGAGACGGCGGGGAGATGTGGCGGCAGCTGCAGGGAAGGGCGCACAAGCTGAAACTTCCTTGGCGCGCACAAAGATGTTGGAGAGATAGGGGAACTGGCAAAAAGAGGCAGGGAACTTGTAGATATTGCGGAACGGGCCTGGACTTTGCAGGATCCTGCAAAAAAATTAGCGGACGGTCGATTCTACAGGATCTGTTCGGAGCGGAAAAAACGACCTCGTCCTCTAAATCGGCTGTTATTTTAGCAGATGCCATGTTTTGTGGGATCTGATAGAGATGCTCGTATGCATTCCTGGCCGGACTGGGCTGAGATCTGGCTCACGACCGGACTGGTGCCTGAATGGTCTGACTCACCTGGCCTTTGTAAAGTTTGAATGCACACAGTGAACATCAACGCACGACTATATAAAACATGCTAGCAAATAGCAAAGTCATATACAAACAAAGTTATCGCATAAAAAAATTATGCATAGGTGAGAAAAATAAAAACTCCAAAACGACCAGATCCAAAGATAGTGATATCTAGTAGTACTTCAGTACAAGCAACGGATATGACTTGTAACTGTAAGTTCTTCCCATTATAAGATAGTGATATCTAGTTCAATACAAGCAGCGGATATGACCTAGCAACTGTATGTTCGTCCCACTACAAGATAGTGATATAAACATCTCGATCCCCAAAAGGATGATGATAATACTGCACAGCATAACTAATCGCCATGATATCTGTACGATGCTTGCTAATGCACAAACCGGCGGCAGTGGCAGAGACTCGGAAATACTTGATGCTGATTCACAACTAAATCAGCGTCAAGTATTTTTGAACGGCCCTGAAAAAAAAAGTATTTTCGAATGGAGGAAGTATATTTTTTGTTGAATAAAGTATGGTTGAAGTTTTTTCTTAAAATGAACCCAAACGAATGGTGTAATCACCGAGACGGTGCTCTGTATTTTTCTAGTTGATTAATTCAATGTTACAGTAAACACATTCTAGTCTTAGGAGTACATAGCGTATGTCATCTGTTGGAATGTGGATTAACAGATTGTGCTAGTAAGATATCATGTAAGCCGGATCTTAGTTCCTTAGCCTTGTAAATATATTTCGGTTGTTTTTCTTTTGAGTGAATTCCTGTAGATATATCTTTGACACTAATTACTTCGTTTAACATTTTTCATTTAAAGTACCCCATTCCAAGAAAGTTTTGCTTTGAAGCCCAGACAATATACACCTTCGTTAGCGACTTAACCGCACGGGTGATAGGGCTCCCCTATCTCCTGTCGGTGCCACCGCCGGTCTTCCTGGTCTCCTGAAGCCATAGGGCCATATAGGTACGGTGTATCTCGGGTTTCATTTCAGGTGTTTCCTGAGGTTGGTTAGGGTTTGTGTCCAGCTGAATAAGATGAGGTGGTGGCGGCTTCCTGAAGATGGTACATCATTTTCCATTCCTAACCGCCATCCAAGTTATGCGTCTAGTGTCGTCGGAGGGAATGTGGAGGTGTGTCTCAAACGGATCTCACGGGATTCGTTTGGTCTTTTGTATTTGTTGCATCCTCTAATATACGGTCTTCATCCATCTCTGTTCGTGTGTCTACATAGGCCGTCCGTCAAAGATCTTTATATTGTTGGGAAGCCATATATTGCGCTCGGCTTATGATTTTTCGAGTACCGATAGAACATATTTAGCTCGCACCCAATTTCCTACATGGTGTAAGCCGAATCCTCGATGCCAAGTCGGACACTCGGCTTAGAGCTTGCCGAGTAAATTTGGGTGTTAGCCAAGTATATTGGGTACTTGGGCTTTTAATGTATTTCCTCTAGTGCTTACTAACCCCTCTTGTGTAACAAACCATTTTCATGTCGTGGTGTAGTGTAGTCAAGGATGATCGATAAGTTATTCTCTCTCGCAGATTCATGACAAAGCCTGTTTTATAGTGTAACAATTACAAATAACATTCGAAGAGGATGCATTTGATGTCACATATAAAAGAGGTAGTTTTAAATAGCGGGCTATGGCATTCTATGTTTGACGCTAACTATAGTGCGCTAACTAGATCTAAATTGTACATGATGTATTTAGCGTGACGCCCCTCCAATCGCTATAACAACATTATATCGCCAAGATAGACAAAAGTGTTACTCTAATCCCGAGCGCAGATATACCCACATGAACAATAAATTCTGAAAGAAATGTAAGAAATAAGGAATATATCTGATTTTTTTATATGAACATCAACAGCTTATATAACATCTTGTAAAAGTTTACCGCCAAAAGACATCCATAGTTGCTGTGCCCAAAAGAAGAAAAACGAGTGCTCCAAATGCATATTTTTGAGTCCTGAGTTTTTTTTGTACATGCCTCCACGGATGACCTTTCTAGGTGATTTTTTACTGGGTGTTAGAACATATGTTGATGTTCATCCACAAAAATTATGTTTTTTAATTTTTTGTACACTATTTTAGGGATTTTCCATAGGTAGTTGAGTTCGGGGGCAGATAATGCATGTCCGCGCACAATTTAACACTACGATAAAAAAGTGTAGAAGATTTTTTAAATGAGAAAGAAAGAGGGAGATGTGCTGCAAAGAAACAAAAGGTTCTGGGTCACATAAAAAAAATTCCGGCCATTGATTGTACTACGTAACTGAATAGTCTTTTTTAAGGTGAAATAGCTGCTTTACTACATAACTAAAACAAGTTTGGTAGGTCTCTGGCCAGTGCCGAAGTTATACAATCAGATGGATTACACATCCAAGTTTTACACAATTTATTCATACAGCCTTCCTGTGCTAGATTATGAGCAGCAACGTTCGCTAACCGACGAACCGATCTCACTGAACAATGCTGAAAATGTCTCATCAAACTCTTCAGCTTCTCCACCAATGGGACATGAACAGATAAATTATTTCTAGTATCTATTAGCTTTCTTGCAGCAACCAGACAATCCGTTTCCACAATTACATTTGTAGCTTCCATCTCCAAGGCAAGTTCCAGGGATCGGATATTAATGCCACAGGGCCACAGGTTGGAGGTACCTAGCTGGTGGCCCCTAATTACTACACTAACCTACCTTCATTAGTTGTAGGTAATTAATAGCGAAAAAGCAGAAACAAACGCGTGTTACATGTTATCACAGGCTCACAGCTCGCTGTCGTAATCTGAACCAATTTCCTGGAGCTCGATGGGGACAGCTGCTGTAACTTCCAGTTGTTGGACACCGGCAGCAGCAACGGTGGTACTGTACCTAGTCTTGCTCAGCATAATGCTCACAATAAGTATGAAGCAGTTAGGGTCGTACAGCTCATCAACATCAGTTCAGAATTTGGACAATGCGCTAGCTACATGCCAATCGCCCTGGCCATCTATCCAACTGAAACCAGCGGATATGATTTAGCAACTGCATGTTTGTGCCTTTATGAAACTGTACTATGGAATCGCCAAAAAGACAGCAGATGATACTTACACATCATAATCAATCGTCATCATTTCGGCTCCATGCCTGGTAACACTGAGACGAGTGGTGATTGTGATCTCCTGACTTCTCTCTTGGAGGACTCTAGTCTTTAATTGTTGGGATGACCAAGATGGCGATATATTTTTCTCACGAGACCAGCACAACCACATGGTGGGCCCCAGATCTGTAGCCTCACTATTTTTCCTATGTGTTTGGAGAATTTGTAATCTCAGATTCAATACTACAACAAACATGGCAACCGAATATTCATTTATGAGTCCAGGCTCATCTATTTCCGGTGAACAGTAAATTCAAAAGATATAATCTTTTTTTCAAAAATTCTTGTTTTCTAAACGAAGATGTTTGACGATGCGATGTCCGTGTCATATTTCAGGTTGTTTGGAAATTTGAGGAAGCTCGTAGAGAAAAAGACAAAATCGGTCCAAACAGCGCGCGAACATTGAACTTTCACAGTACCTCAAATTAGTCTTTTTTTCCTATGAGCTACTGAAATGTCCAAACTCCACAAAATTTGGTACGAACTTGATGCTCATGAGCACCCCGCATCACGAAAAAAAAAATCATTTTTTTAACTTTGTTACTATTTTAAATGATTTTACAGTTTACCTGCGGGTGTGGATGCACCGAGAGCCAAAACGCCGCTCCCGTGCTACTTTACACATTCTATTGTCCCCTGTACTTTTATGTTAATATTTGATCTGTGTTGTCGGGCATAGGATCACTGTCTCCCTACACGTGCATCATGCCGACTTTATGGTTTCTAGGAAAACTGTTGAGTATTGTGATTATTTATGATACATATGATAGCGTAGAATTTTATTCTACCTTGTCTTGTGCTCAAAGTTGATCATGTACTCCTATATATATGCTCATGAGGCTCAAGCAATAGAATCATCAGCTCGACCACTACCCCCCTCTGCCCGTCTACATCTTACCTTCGAATTCTTCTGCAGTATCAGCATCTGCCTCGCTACCGTTTTGACTACAGACGGATGTTGAGTATCGTGATTAGATAGAAAAGATAGGATAGCATACAATTTATCTGTACCTTGTCCTCCACTCCAAGTTTATTATGTATTTCTATATATATGCCCACGAGGTTCAAGCAATACAATCATCAATTCCACCAATCTCCGCTCTATTCTTCTATAAAAATATCAAAATAATGTTATTAGTTAGCTCAGATGGCTAGTGTCCTTGTGGTAAAGCCAACCAATCAGGGTTCAAGTTTTAGACTTGAGATTCATGGCCATATTTTCCTGGATTTATTTCGGGCCTTCCTGAGATATTCGTTTAGTAGGAAGAGACATTCCCATCGACTATGAAGGCGTCAGTGGCGTCTTCGTCAATCTCAAGATGATGTGTCGGCTCACTCTCTCGGAGCAGCCCATAGGCGTGAGTTGTGCGTGTGTGTGCATTCATAGGGGTGAGTGCGTATGTATGAGCATTTGCATGTGTATTATGATATAGAAAAGTTTGTCTACAAGAACAATATTGTAGATTTGTTTTTGCATCCCCTTTTTATACATTGAGTTGTAATTTTCTAACCAATTACCTAGAAAGATATAAGGCCACACATGTTCCGTTGTCCTTGTAAATAAATACTATATCATATAAACTTGTATTTTTTTAATTCACTAGCACAGTGGCACATCCACGTACACGTGCAACCTTTCATTTTGTTACTTATTTGATAAACAAGTATTATTAACGTAAGAGCTTGTAGTTGATAAGGATACTTCAAATTTATTTCATTGTGACAACATTATGATTAATATTATTGTTATGAATATAGTTTCCTCTCGAAGAAAATATGACCAATCCAAAAGAATCTCTGAAAAAATTAATTAAGGTATTTGCTTTTATGTTAGAAACGCAGTAAGAGCACCTAATTTTCAACATATTTGGCATGTGTATTTTTTAACAATTATTAGTGTTATTAATACAATTAACTGGTTTCCTCTACTAAAAAGAAAAACCAATCCAGAAGACGCACTACGACAACAGAACAAAAGCGGAAACTCACTGGAAACAAAAACGACATGCCAGTTGATGATGAACAAGGGAGAGCCAGCGACGCGCTAGAGCGTCAACAACGGGAACAGGTGAAGAACCCTACCAAATAAGGACTACAAAGTAAAATGATTGGAAAGTGAGTGTGCGCGGCACCCGATGTGCGGGTCAAGACAATGAATTTACATGAGAAATCAACCGCCATAGGAAAAAAAAACTATGACACCGACTCGGCAATCCAACCCCCCTCCCCCTTTCTGTGCGCGGCACCCGACGTGCGCCGGAAAAATTATGTGCTCCATCTTTCACCTTGGTTTGTGCGATGAGAGAAAGAGAGCGGCAACAACATTGGCATCCCCATGGTAGCCAGCTGTGTGGTGATCCTGGCGGCGACGCCGGCGAGGCGGTTGATCCAGAGGTTCTCGCCCTTCACAAAATCCTCGTGGTTGGCGGCTTCATTCCTCCGCAACTGCCTCTCCTTATCCAGATTCTTGGTCAGGGTCTCCTCCCGGGCCCTGACCTCCAACAGCGTCCCCTCAAGACCCTCCAGCTTCAGCTTCAGGTCTTGGATGGAGTCGTCGGCCTTGGAGAGTAGCTCGGTCTTGCCGAGGACGGTGGCCTGCGCGTCAGCCAAAGTGCCTTTGGCCGCGTCCCTCTCCTCCGTCAGCTCTAGGATCTGCTTCTTTAGCCCATCCCGCTCCACCTCCAACTCGTTCACCTTGCCGGCATGGACCTGGGCCTGAGCATTGAGTGCCTCCTCGTGCCTCTACTCTAGTTTCTGGGTCTGCTGCGCGACAAGCTTCTTGACCTCCTCGTCCTAGCCGCGGAGTGTCGCGACGAGTTTCTCCTCACGAGCGGCAAGGTCCTCCTTCTAGGAGTTCAGCGTGGCCTGGTGCTGGCGCCGAGCGGCCTCGTCCTTGGCGGCCTATTGTCTGGCCGCCTCCTGGGCCTTCACGATATCGGCCTGCTTCATGAAAAGCTCCAGCTTGCGCTCGGCCAGCAGATCCTGGGCGGTCTTCAGTTCCTCACAGGCCTGGCGAAACCAAGCCTGCGTCTCGGTGACGCGCCCCTCGAGGTCCGTCTCCGCCTTGTCCACCGTCGCCATCCTTGACTTGGCCTTGTCCAGGCGGGCACGGTGAAGTGCCTGGAGCTTAGGGAAGTTGGCGCTCATGCCTTGAAGGAGCCGCTCTTCCTGAGAACCGCTGCCACCGGCGCTCGGTTCGTCAACGATCTCAAGCCCGGCGGTGGGAAGCACCTCGTCGTTGAACACCTCCCTCTCGGCGGACGCTCTAGTGCCCGCCGCCCATGGGAGGTGGACAAACATGTTGTCTCTCACCTTTAGGTAATTGCCCGAGCTGGAGGCGGTAGAGGAGGAAGGGTGGTCGTCAACCACCTCCTCCTCGGCAGCGGCCTTGCTGGCCTCCTCGACAGCAGCCTTGCCGGTCTCCCCGGTAGGCCCTTTGGCGGCGTCCTCAGCGGCACCCTTGGCGGCCTCCTCCGTGGCGATCTTGTAGGCCTCGGTTGTGGCATGCCTGGCGACCTCCTCGACAACAGTGTCCACGTCCTCCCGGTCCGCCGAGGAAGGATCTGGATACCGAGAAAGGGAATGAGGCGAAGTCAAGACCAAAATTCAAAAGAAGAAAAACGAGCGGGGACAGAAGGCAAACAACTCACCCGTGCCAAGCTGGGAAGAAGTGGCCCCCTCCCCACCAACATTCGGTGCCGGGACGGAGCCGCCGGCGCCCGGGTTCTCCTCCTCCATGCGCACGGGCTCGACGCTTGGCGCCCTTGCCGGGGACGCCCTCGGGGTGGCGTGGTTGATGGGGGCGGCGTGTTGGGGGTGGCCCTCAGTGGCTCCTCCTGCTGCCGTCCTCCTCATGCAACCATGGCAAGGTCAGCACCAAGATATCGTGTCCCATCACACGTTGATGGGGAGCGAGTGATGAACGCACACTGGGGGCTGTGCGGGGGGCCGCTATCCGGGCTGCTCTCCACCACCAGCAGCGCACTCGAGGTGCCTGCCGGGGGCTGGCCGCCCGTTGAAGCCCTGGCCCTCTTCGCCACTCTCTGGGCCAGCGTCTCCGTATCCCTGCAAAGATGAAGACAAGTCAAGAAAAGCGGCACGGTCTGAGGGGACAGAGATGACAAAAGACAATATACTTACTCATCCTCCGCCTCCTCTTCCGCTGCCTTCCTCTTCCTCCTCGGGCTAAGTGACCCGAAGTCGAAGATGACCTTCTTGTCATCGTCTGCGGGAGGAGGGGAAGCGGGTGGAGTCCGATGACGCTTGGACGAAGAAGAGGCAGTCGCTTTCTTATTCGCCACCGCAGCCTTCACCGCCTTCCTCACCGCAGCGGCCCTCGTCTGGCGCATGGACGCCTCTTGGGTTTGTTGCGGCTGTGCGGCCCTGCCAGGCCAGACCGGCTCACCAAAGCTAGCCCGCCACTGGATACGCCTTCTCCCCGTGGCCGGGGGGTCGACAGCCTCGACCTCCTCACTGGACGAGTCATCGACCACATCTTCAATGAGAGGGGCCTCGGTGCCGGCACTACTGGCCTCACCAGTGGATTCCGCCCACTGGGCGAGCTCCCTCTCCTCCGCGGCCACCGCGGCCTCGTCCTCCATGGCGCCAGCGCTGCAGGCCTCCTTGGCGAGCTCCGCCTCCGCCGCCTTGGCGGCAATATAGTCCAGCTCCGCTTGGGTGGTGTCCTGGATGAGCAGCGGCTCGTCGCGAATGTACTTCTCCAACAAGGTGTCGAAGAACTTCTACACCTGATCAACCTCCGGCTCGGCCCAATTCGGGTCAAGGACGTGCGCTTTAAAGTCCGGCATCATGGCGATGATGTCGGTTTGGCGGGAGTTGTTTCTTAGCAGGACCACCCCCGCCGGCAACCCAAACAGGGGCCCCTTGGCGACCTTGCCGGCCTTCGCGGCCTTGTCGGTCCTCTCGGCCCTGCCGTTGCGGTCCACATCGAGCTAAAAAAGCCGCTGGCAGAAGTGGGCGTGCCCCATCACCGTGAAGTTGTGGTTCAAACCGGGGTGAAGCCGCATGATTTCAGCCGCATTCCTGAAAAGCCAGGCCGGCCTCCCTTTGTTGTGCAGTGGAGCGATTCGGCGGCAGATGAAATCCGCCCCAATCATCTCAAGGGTGATCCCAACAACGGTGAGGCGATGGATCCTGGTGGTGGCGACCATGAGCTTCTCATCTTGGGCGTCGACATCGCCCCAGTCGTCTCTGCGAACCAGCGGCGCCTGGCGAATCTGGCAAAATTCCTGTGTGTCCTCCTCCTCAATCCAGCACCACCAGCTCCGCCACTCCTCCCACCTCTCCTTCTGAGCGCCCTCCGGATATGTCCCCTTCTCCTGAGTCATTGGGATCCCGGCGACGCAACCGGAGATGGCGCCTCCCTTCTGGATCCGAGGATAGAAGTAGTGGCGGAAAAGTGCCATGCTGGGATGCACTCCGGCGAAGCCCTCGCAGAGATGGGCGAAAAGGGCCATGCACGCCACGACATTTGGAGTGAAATCCAGAAGGTGGAAGCCATAGGTGTGCATGACATCATTGAAGAAATCGGAGAATAGGGGGCAGAGGCCGCATGAAAAGTAATTGACAAAGAATGGGTACCGATTCGGGCCGGCCTTGGCGAAATCAGCAGGGATGATGCGCGTGGCCGGATGCCCCATTGTCTCCCCTCCATCTTGCACCCCCACAGGGGCTTGAAGTTGTCCCAGAGATGGACCGCGTCGACCGTTGAGGGAAAGTAGGCGAGTTGCGTCCGCCGCGCCGCCAACTCACTCTCTGGCGGCTCCTTCCCCCCAGCATCCTTGGCCACTCCCTTGCCTTTACTGGTTTTGGGTACCATGGCGGCCGCGAGAGGTGAAGGATAAAGGACGGCGAAGACGCGGCGGCAGCGAGCGAAAGCAAGAGTTTAAGAAGGAAGAAGGAGGGGACAGCGGTTTCGAGATTGGAGAAGGCACAGAGGGTAAATGAGCAGCACACCCACGGTTATTCCTTTTTACGGGGAAGGCGTGGGCCGCGTCTTTACCATTTACTGCGACATGACGCATGCGTGCGGGAACCGCCCCACGCATGACCCCCATGTCACGCATGACCCTCCACGTCGCGCGTTCAACACGGGACGTGGGGAAGCACAGCGGACGGAAAAGTTACTACAGTAAAAATCCGCCCGCCTGCCCGCGCACCGTTCTGGGCCTAGCCCAACAACGCGTCGCGCTTACATGTGGCCCAGGCCCGGGGGCTCCTGTCGGTGTACAAAAGTAGGGGCTCTCCTTTGTACCCCTTTACTTGTGCACGGGCAGTCAGAGCCGCGCCCGCGGCCGCACTGAGCAGGACAGAGGAGGGAAGCCGGTGCACAAGACAACTGAAGCAACACCAAGACCATAGACACAAAGAGCAAGAGGGCGAGGTGGACTCCCCCGGTTAAACCCTTGCCGGGGCAGCCTCCGCAGCCCCGGCAAGAGCCTTGCCGGGGCAACTTGCCCAATGCCAGCAGAGCGTGCCGCCCTTGAGCCAAGGGGTTCCAACACCATCAACCACATCGGAACCAAGGTTCGGGAGGCACATCCATGGTGGCATGCAGATCTTTGTGGAGATCATAAATACACAAGATCAGATGAGAATCAGAAGACGACGATCCTTGCCAAGGAAATCCACGAGACCCCCGACAAGATCCTTGCCGAGGACGACTGCAGTGCCACGGCAAGACCCTTGCCGGGCCCCCGGCAAGACCCTTGCCGAGGACATCTGTGGGGCCGCAGCCAGGCCCACGTCTGCCAAGGCTCCACCCATGCTCCCATGCATCTGCTAGATCAACCAGCTGGGTAGGCATCTGCGTGGCAGTGTGCGGCCTCCACACCGACTCAGCAAGCACCTGCGTGGTGGCATGCAGATGTTCGTGAAGACTCCGCCACCACGCCACCCCAGCAGCCAACCAACGTGGCGCTACAACGCCTCGTCAGCTCGGATGCGCGTCGGAGCCTGGCGAGGCGGCGACAGCTGGGATGAGTTTCCTTGCCGTCCCCAATAAAGCAAGAGGGGCATATCGACAACGCATTAAATGCGTTTGTCGGACGGTGCCAGAGGATAGACTCAGCCACTATACACCTTTCCACCTCCTGTGTGCCACTGTAGCGACCCCTTTTTGGCTATAAAAGAAGGCCCGAGGCGTACTGGAGGGGGATTCGGATCTTTGGAACTAGACACACACCGTAGCTAGTTCAAGAACTCAAGAACACTCAAATATACATCAAAGCATGACTAGGGTATTACGCGTCTCCGCGGCCCGAACTTGGGTAGACGATCCCTGTGCTGACCGCCAGACCCGCTCTTTGCAAAACCCCGCGCCCGCCAACCGTAGAAGGGATCCTAGTGATTCCATAGGTGTCGTTTCCACCGACAGCAACGTGCAAGGTGTTAGCTGCTACTTCCTTCGTCCCAAAGTAAGTGTCGCTGATTTAGTACAATGGTAATACAATTTTGTACTAAATCAACGATACTTATTTTGGTATGGTGGGAGTTTATACTAAGTAGGTGATGCCATTTTCAAACACACGCAGTCCACACAATCAAGTACATGCAATACCTTTTCTATTTCCTAGCACATGCAATCCACATCATCAAGAACGCTACAAGCTCTCTACAACATACTTTTTCTATTTCTTTTCTCAACAATAAATAATTTGATTGAAGCACAAGGTCATGAGATACCATAACGTTCTGGAATCCTCCATATACTAATAGGTATGCCACTGTTAATATAGCGAGAATGTGCAGTGATATTATTCTCATATAGTCCAATTTTATCTTAATAAGTTCATTGTTGTAAATTCTTTAATACAAAATATTGTTGTTGATGGGCACACAATACCTTGAAAAATTAACAGCAGAAAGACCGGAATAAATCAAGAATATGTGGACACCCGTGCCCTATCTAGGACTTGAATCCAGATGGGTAGGTTTCCCCATAAGAAATCTAATTGTGTGAGCTATGTCAGTTCACAAATTCTACAACATGTGTGGTGTCATCTCGTACTTAGGGCATCTCAAACGAAGACCCTCAAAGCTCTAGTATATGTTCGGGTTGTAGTGTTCGGGCCGTTTGTGTCAACTGTTGTCAACCAATGGGTACCTCATCGGCTGGCGAAGTGGTCCGGATTCATTTCTGGAAAACTGGAGACAAACATGGAGGAGCTGTACCAGTGCCAGTCATCCACTGGACCAACAAAAAGCCACCACGTGGTCCTCCTCTCTTTTCTCTCTCTGCAAATGAATGGTCCCCTCTCCTCTCTCTCCTCCAAACCGTACAAGGGCATGAACTATGGTGCCATATGGTTACATATGTCCATGACAAAAAGTAGTTTGGGGCACCTACATTGATGTTTTTCTCTCCAATGCAAGCTATCACTAGTGGGTTTCACTAAGGAATGGAAAATAAAGATTCTAGTACACATGCTTCTCTACTCTTCACTCCAACTTTTTTAGCTTTTTACACTGGGCAGAGGATCCCGCTTCCCCATCCGAACCTATTTTTTCTGACATCCGATCCTACATGGAATGTGAGGCATTACCCCGGGGCTATGCATTCGCCATTGCCCTAAATAAGGATTAATTTGTGAAAAGGATTGGATGACTCTCTCCCGCATCATGTCCGCAGACCGCGTCTGGACATAAAAACGGACATATACGGGAGCCATGTGGGGGCCAGCTTTGGAGATGCCCATACAATGCATAGTGAAAATAGTAACCGTGCACATAGGGACCCGCTAGGGAACGAAATGAATAGATATGTATAATTAATAATACTATAAGAAAGATAACACATTGCATATCAATGACATAATTGCTTTGTAGCAGGATGCATTAAATATAATATGGTAGTACAACTAGAACAAGAAGTATTTTCGTTAAAATAATAGAACAAGAAGTACGTCAGAACTATAGGAAATTTATGCCCTCTAAATGTGTACGGTGACGTAACCACTTATTGTTATGAGTCACTTAGAGTGTGCACACATAATAGTAGAGTATCGAAGTTATTTCAGTTGAGAGCATGGACTTTGTTCTTGTTCTCCCGTTTGTGCTTAATGAAGTTCTAACTTTTCTTTAAAAAGCCAGTTGCGCGCAGCACCACCGTCTCCATGGTGAAACCTGGTCCAAATCCCACCATGGCCCCCCAGTCTGCTGGTTCTCCTTCCTCCATTCGGCGCCGGAGCTCATCAAGGACGAAGATCACGGTGGCACTGAACATGTTCCCGTAGTTTTGTAGAATTGTTCGGCTTGCTGCTAGCTTTGTGGGCGCCAACTTGAGGGTCTCATCAATTTGGTCCAACATCAAACGGCTGCCGGGGTGCACTGCCCAGAAGAGGTCATTCCAGTCGACGATCAAGCCAGTTGGACCAAATGCTTCCATCAGACATTGTTCGATGTTTTGTGCCACCACTTGGGTCAGTTTGGTGAAAACTTTGCCATGATTGCCGTAGCTCCCCATCCTCAGGGTGAGCATATGCTCGGTTCTGGGAACGACGGTCTGGGAAACTGACACCAACTCAAACAACGCCTGCTCGACCGGGTGAACGGGATCCGCGCCGATGATAACCACACCGGCCCCATCACCGAACAGTGCATGAGTAATGAGGGCGTCTAAGCTCTCGCCTTCGCCGGGGCTACAGAGCCCAGCAATGGAGAGCTCCACACATGCAACGAGGACGCGTGCGCCATGGTTGTTCTCAGCGAGGTCCTTGGCCAGGCGCAATGTTGCACACCCGGCAGAGCAGCCGGTAAGCTGGAGCATCGTACGGCGGACGTTGGTGCGAAGGCCAAGGAGTGAAACCAAGAATACGTCGACGCTTGGGGCGCCGACATCGTTGGTGCTGACTACGACGTGGGTGATGTCAGTGGCCGGACGGCCCCACTTTGCGATGGCCTTCCTTGCGGCTGATGCCGCCAGCTGTGGAGCAGCCTTGGCCACGATATCCTGCCGAGCCTCGAGGGAAGGCGACGTGCGGTCCAGCAACTCTGGGTGGGAGTTGAGTAGTTCCTCCGAGTGGTAAAAGAAACGATTCTCCAGGCCCGTTAGACCACCTGAATAATTTTAGGCAGCAAAATGATGAGTTATGCCTGATCATATGTACGTATATCCTTACATATTAAAGTACAGTGGTTATTACAATATGTATGCGTGCTTACATATTATCTTGAATGTGTCTTTGCGGTCAGTAAGGTGCTCGCTCTTGGTAACACGGAAATAGTAGTCAGGGTACTCTTCCTGGGACACTTGGTTGGCTGGGTTTGCGGTTCCAATAGCCAGCACGGCGGCGGAGCCTTCCTTACGCTGCGCACACCGGATCTCGCTGACCTTCGGTGACCAGCTTTCTGAGGTCATGGTCTCCGAGTAGTGACCTGCTACAAATATCAGGAGGTGAGGATATTAGGGAGGTACTGCATATTTTCTGCATCAATATGATTTCGCCTAGTTCTATTCATCGGGAGCTCGGCAAAGTAATGTGTCTGTTGAGTTTTCCGATAATTGTACTCGGCAGTGACACGAAACTTGGGAACTCAACCGTTTGCATAGTGCGAGCAAAAATGTACTCGACAGTATTACATTATCATTGAGTTCCAGTAGGAATAAACTTGGCAATATCTTACAAGTGGGCCCCACGAATGTCTAGGCAACGGTGAGCTAACAGCCGTCCATGTTTGGCGGATTTCTACTAATGAAAACTTGGCCATCTTTTTGTGTTTTTCTTCGTTTTAATTAAGAAATTCAAGGGGTCACATATATGCCGAGCAGCTGTGCCAAAAAACATGGCAAACAACTGACAAACGGGCCCAGGGTATACACATCAACAGCTATTCGACGGTTGGGCTTACTATGGCAAGTTCCAAAACATGGCACAGGGCAAACTCTTTGTCTCCTTCGGAAATATTAAACGTGGGATGTAACTATCATCTCAAAGGATTATACAAAATCATGAAAAACTACATGAAAGCAAGAATACAATTCATCTTTCCCTTTTCTCAACACGGGGTCCAATTACAATATTTTTATTTAATTTCAAGATAGATAAAATGTTGTGTCGATGAAATCTAGCAATCTCTATCACATTTCCAGTGCACCATGAAACTTAATTTGTCTAGTGCGCACTATAGAGGCAGGGCTAAGACACTACTAGAATCGTGTACTTTGTTGTGTGCACTTCTCTATGAGTCAAATGCACTCCCAAATAATTCTTTTTTGTATTCCCTTTTTCTATTCCTTTCTTATCTTATATTTTTCCTTTTCTTTATTTCACAATTCCCTTTTTTCCTTTTTATTTATTTTTCCCTTCCTTTCATAATTATTTTATTTTGTCTCCTTTCGCTATTTAAGGCATAACAAAGGCTAAAGAAAACAAAGATAATTTTTGCATCAATATCTGGACAATATTTAAAGTACTTGCAAATTCAAATTTGAATTTTAGGCATCAGAAGCATTGAAATGCACTTCAAATTTGCAAACCAAGTCTAAAACATGGCAAATTTTGACATGAAAGATGTTACGGTATATGTTCAGTGCATGAAAAGTTTCAAGGCTAACTGACTGAGTAACCATCAGACTGCCTTCAAACCTGACTCGTTCCATTGCGAAACCACGATTCTTCCTCAAAGTAGTTTGATTTTCCAGACTTCAAAATTTTACCACAAAAACCTAGTGCGACATCATGACACGATGCTAATTTCTTATTTTCCAGACTTCGTGTGCATTAATTTAAATTGAAAACCCAATAAGATCAATATTGGCACCCTAATGTTTGAATTTCTTTTGCTTTTGTTGGATAGCACCTGAGGAGAAGCAAGAACACAAATATGATTTTTCAAATCATTTTTGTCAAGTCACAGTCAAATATGAATTATATATATTAAACGCATAAAAGAGAGAGGAAAAGAAAAGAAAAGAAAATAAGATATCCTTTGGCTAGTATATAAAATAATCGGCAAATAAGGGTTATCGTTCAGTGTTTCTTATTTCCCGATTGTAAAACTAGCCAAACAGCTTGTATAATGACTCGCTTAGTTGTAGGGTATACTTTCCTGAACACCCTACAAGGTTATTTTTTTGAGTGCCCAAGAAAAAAAAACTCAGCAAAAATGGCAACACTAGGTAAAGAGTGCGATTCTAGTATTGATCACCTAAAATTGCACACTGCAAAGTACTCCCTCTGTCCCAAAAACTTGTGCCGCTGATTTAGTATAAAGTTAGTACAAGTTTGTACTAAATCAGCGGAACTTATTTTATGACGGAGGGAGGATAAGGCTGGTTACAATGAAAAGTATTATATATTAGTATCATGCATATGATATTTCCGTATGAAGTAGATCCACAATGCATAGTATTATATTTTGGTATCTTAGTGACCTCATTTATTTTCATGCATGACACATACTTGTACAACATTTAATATGATATGGTATCATTCCTCATTTAATTACAATGGCACCTAAGCAAAAAAGCCTAGTTGGCATGCATGATACTACTTATGACTCCCATTGTGACCAGCCTAAGACTCCACCTTTGATGGTGCGTATAACCAACAAACTATTACTTTAGTTTTTAAGTGTGTAGATGGGTTATTATTTAAATGGACTAAACAAGATATTAAGATGGATTGACGGTAGCTAATGGAAAATCTTAAAACTGTGGCTTGGATATATGGAAACTTCAGGTGATGAATAGACATAGGCATCCCTATAAAGTTTAGGGGAAGTAAAAGTGGTCTGAAAGATGAATCTAAGTCAACTACTAACTTTATGCCAAGATGCTCCTTCGCACATGAAATTTACGTAAAACAAAGTTCAATACGAGTAATACCAGACTCACCACGGAAGTTGTATTGCAGCTACTTCTAGCAGGATTAATGGTACACTTTCTCAGGAGGTAATAACTAATTATACGAATTTTATAAATGTATTCCGACACAACTGTTAATCAACGGTTCTGGCACTTACCTTCAGGTAGCCGGCCTGTCAAGGCTATGCACGCAAGTAGACAACAGCTTCTTCCTGCCTGTGTACCGAGTATTCAATACACAACGAGGAGAGGAGAAACAGTTATTGACTGTGTTTTGGGATGGGAGGAATGGAAGGTGTTGCCGAGTATTTATAGGCAGCAGTAGAGCAGGTGGGTGCCGGAGATATAAATTTGCCTAATGCTTTGTCCATCTTAATTAAGTCACAATTTCTGGCCTTTAAACAATCACGTTTTTGAGGTATCTGATCCTCACAAAAAATAAAAACTGCACTCAACCTCTCGTTTATCTGCATTGCAAATGTTTTCCCTCATGACCGTACAAAATAAACCATTATAATATGTTGCAATAATTCAGTATGGTCATGCTAACTCAAAAATCCTAGACACGAAACAAATCGCCTGTTGGTACCACCAAGAGGATTAAAGTGAGTGGAAATATACACACGACATGAAGTTACACATGGAAAATTCACTACTACAGAAAGGGGCACTACTGACAAAGTAGAATATCACACGGAAACCAACATTTAAAGAAAGCTTGGTGGAAACCACGTTCGAATGTTAAAATATGAAAAAATACAAGATGTTAAGATGGTGATGTTCTATTGTCCTGCAAAATTCCAAGTTGAAACACATTACGGGATGCGAGCATGAAAAAAAAATCAACAAAGAATATCGATCTACTGTTTGGCACTATTATTGCTGATTTTTGTTTTCCATAGGTCACATACCGTAATATATTTGAACTTAGAGTTTTACATGAAAATAGAACATCACCCTCTTAACATACCTTATTGTTTTCCTATTTTTCTAAAACTTCAAAATTATTTCCACGTGGTGGTCATCGATCTCCATCGAATGTTGGTTTCCATGTGATATTCTCTTCTCCCTTAGCGACAAGCCATTAGCTCCTCCAGTGATACGCTCATCGATCAAACTAGTGATTTCTTCCATTGATGATCGCATAGACTCAGTCCGTCAATGGTAATCCCATCCATTTTTAGGCATCTATTAGGGTTCAATTACTCGTATGTACAGTGTTTTGATAGGGCTGCAACTTGTAGTCTTGGCTATAAAACACTCTACTAGTAGTGCTAGCCCAACTATAAAAAAATCACTGTCTCATACACATACACATTCCCATTCATCTTACAAGTGAATCACATTTTATATAGTACATCTATTGTATGCAAAAATAGTATATTACATAGGTGGCAACTCTGCCGCAATGGATTGCATCCCCTCGACGTACCACCCCCATCCCTCTAATTTACATCGTCGGTGGCCTCCTCTAGGAAAATCTCATGTAAGGCTACTCAAGGGAGGGACTATTTACCCTGGTGGAGCGTGGTTGCTCCTGAGAAGGATAGTCACCGTGGTGGGCGGCACCAGGGTCGGCAATCATTCCTTGGCTCCAGCGAGGGGTAGAGGCTCTGCTCCTGGTTGCTTTGCGGTATCCTAGAAGTGGGCTAGCACGGTAGCTTGGGTGGTAAGCCTATTTTGGGCTTGAGTGGCCACAACATTGCATCTAGACATGAAGGCGGCTAGTCGGTGGTGGTGGCGTCAAGGGAGGTAGCAACTTTGTGGCACTTGACCATTGTGAGAATGGTGCACCAATCGAGTCTGGTATCATTGTGGCTAGCCTGTTGTTTTCCCTCGTCATCCCGTGTGAGCTTCTTAGGAAGCTTCAACGGCGCTTGTTCTCACGATAAAAGTTTTGGTCCTGAGTGGCCACAACTTCGTGTGTAGCCATGCTACAACCTCATGATAATTGAAGAGGTATAGGTGTTGGTGATAGCCGAAGAGACTGCATACAACTAGTTGTGACGGCCCTAGCGCCGATGGTGCGGTTCTTGATGGTGGGATGTATACCTGAAGTCCAGTGGCTTAGTGCTAGAGTGGTGCTACTACAGGTGTAGCGCTTGGAGGACTTATCGATGCCACTTTGGAGGTGTTTATGTGTGGTGTAGTGGTTCATGTCCAAGGTCGGGTCGATGGGGCTACACCTGGTATAATGCTAGAAGGCTTGGCGGTGGTAACAATGGACTGGTCGATGGTTCCTTTTATAGTGGGTAACTGGGGAAGGCATGATGTACTGCCCCTATGAAAGTTTGTCTTTGATGAATGTCTTGCTGAGTGTCGTCGATAGTGCCGCTCTTTGTAGATCCCCCTCCTTGGTGGCATCACGATGAAGCATTGAAACACCTACAACCACTCGTGTCCCTTATTCCAGGTGTAAAACCCTAACTCAGCTAGCCAACTTGGACTATAATGGCTTTTTGATGATGTTTCGTTCTTGGAAGCATGCAATTTGTTGTAGTGAACTTGTGGTTTGACA
This sequence comes from Triticum urartu, assembly GCF_003073215.2. Taxonomy (NCBI): domain Eukaryota; kingdom Viridiplantae; phylum Streptophyta; class Magnoliopsida; order Poales; family Poaceae; genus Triticum; species Triticum urartu. The sequence goes on from NC_053023.1 coordinate 3,899,049, forward strand.
TGGGTCCAGTGTTGGAATTTCAGAAGGCGCTAGTTGGTTTATCGTGTGGCCAAGTTGGTTGCAGCGTTATTGCGGAGTAAGGTGGCCTGCCATCCTCAGAGGTTTGTAGTGGCCCAGGACCGCCACCTTCGGTGTTGCCTTATATATTTGGAGGCTGGAGTGCTCTTATGTAGGGTTTGTTTTGTTCTTGCGGCTATTTTTTTGCCCTGTTTGGCGTGGTTTTGTGGCCGTAGGTACCGGTAGCCTTGCTTGGTTTCCTTCTTATTAACCAGGATATCTTAGGTTTTTGGGCCCAGTTTCTTTATTAATTGGATAGAGTCTCTAAGTTTTGCAATTGAGTTTTCTACAAATAAGACCAAATCTATATTGTTCTTATGGAAATGGCAGGAATCCTCTACAATATCGGGTTCCTAAAAAATTGTCATTGAAACAAAAACAAGCAAGTCATATAGGTTAGAAAATTCCACATTAATAAAACATTACTGACCACACGATCTAGTGAAACCCGTAAAGCCATATTTCTATGATATTTTTGATATACATGACATAACACAATGGGCCTCATATGACTTGAATACATGATGAGTTACCAAATATACAATCACTGTAAAATAGATCTTAGGGCCACTACAAGAGATCGGGCCTACTATGACGAGACACAAAATGTCATCGAATAGCTAATAACGTCACAAATTACCCCTAAGTGACGTTTTATGGGCGTCATAAGGATCGTCACGGAATCCCCGTCACAGATTACTCCTAGTGACGGTGCGCGCAAAATAACGTCACTGGATATAGGACCTCCAGTGACGTTCTCTAGAACATCATCAAGTTGTTACTTTTGTGACAGTCGATTAATATCACACGCTACGAGAAAAAATTCCATATTGCACCATATTCAGTGATGTAGGAACGTCACAAATTCATGCCACGTCAACACCCAAGCAGACTATCCCACAGCTAGCATCATTAGTTTCATTATTGGTGAAGATGACACCACATATATTTGATTTATTTTGAATTTAAATTATGACAAATGATTAAATCCACCATAATCCAAATGCATATGACAACAATTATTTAATTCATATGAGATTATATAAATATTAGTTAAGATCCAAATCACATCATAAATTTATGATATTATATATTTAATCGTCTCAGCCAATTCGTCCTCTTGTGTTTCATAGTAAAAATTAACACTGACTCACGAGTTTGACAGAAGAATATACAAGTTGAAAAGCAATATTTAGATAAGTAAAGACCACATGTGTTATCCTGATGATTGCAATGTATGATTCAACAACTATCTTTCCATCGCAAAAGGATGGCCTTCATGCACCATTAAGTTTGGATTAGGACTGCTAAGTTGCTTGAGCCCTTAAGAGAAAACCAATCAGGATATCCGTCTCTTGTTGCTTCTTTTGCCAGGCTTCATTCTTCTCTTGCTCGATCTTCTTCATATCTTCCAATTATTCGTGTTGCTTCCTCTACACCTCTTCAAATGCTCTCGCTTGTGCTTCAAGTCTCACCACTAACTCCTCTCAGTGCCTATAAATTGACAAAACATAACAACGTTGCATCTTGATGAGATGAAAACAGACAAGATAAAAAGGTGAGAGTACCACTAAGAAGCTTACAATCTATCAAAATGTGAATGTAAAATAGAGAGGTGCATTATTAAATGTGAAGGCAAACATATGGATGGGCAAATGAAACAGTAAACTGAAGAATAACTTATAATGGTAAAAACATGCATAACTAAGAGATAAATTTCATTTATCATTCTGAAAAGGAGCAAGCATCATCGATAAGATATCAAGTTAGTAACCTAGGCAAGAAGCAACTATGCTTGGACAACAACTTTTAGATCAAACTCAACCAACCTATATCATTCTACTAAAAAGCAAGCATATAAACCAATCAACAAATCATACTAGATTTCAGGATTAGAAACCATGCATTACAATCTTATTCTCATGCCTTTGTTTTGTAGCAGCAAAAACCATATATTTCTCATTACAATAATTATTATTTTTATGTTACTTTGGATTATTGGATTTGGATCAAACCATATATAAACAGCGAAGCACTCCTCAATTTGTTACAAGAACTGAAGACAAATGTCTTATTCACAAGTATTTGTGTATGCATTTTCTTACTATCATGAGGGCACTATGCATAGGCAGAAAAGCATGAAAAAATAAACAACAAGAACACAACAAGAAACAAGACAAGTACCTGTCATTTGCATGTCTCGCCTCTCTATCCTTTTGCTCAATTCTTTCTTCTAGAACTCAGATCCTTGCTGATGAATTAGAGTTCCCAAATCTCCCGGATCTTGATGCATAACTCATGCTGGAAAGGAAGGTGCTATGGGAGTTTTCTTCCTTTAGAACTTCAGCCACAATCATTGAATCAAACACTGGTTGTCACTTCTGATTGTGTTTCCCTTTTCTTTTCCATTGCATTCTATTGTATAAAGGAAAACATTGATGCTCAAGTAAGGCAAAGTTCATATGATGGATACACTCGATCAATATGAGAATCATTTCAAGTCAAAAACAATAAAGGAAGAAATCTTACGTAAGCTAGATGTGTCGGCTCGCTCATGCTGTTAGTATGGGTCTCTTTGAAAAACTCAATGGGACTTGGCTCTTGATTATTGTACTTGCCGTTTTCCTATATATGAAAATCTAACATTACCACTCCATATATAATGACAAGATCCGATAGACATAGGACTAGAAGTAAGGTATTTGGAATGCTTACAATTTTGCTGAAAGTGTAAACATAAGACCTAATTAAAGCTAGTGAATGCACACTGATGTACACATTATTCAAGATGTAAGTCCACACGATATATTACCATTGCTTTGGACATAGCAAGAGTGGCTTCCTCTTCATCTCTCAAAGCCCCTTCCTAGAGCTTACATGAATATAATAAAGTAGATAAGTTAGGATGCAAGCACGGGATGCACTAATATCGTGTATAACTAATTGTTAAAGTGAAACTAATGGAAAACATTTACTCTTGCTTGCACTATGAGTAAGCATATGGATGGAGGAGTACTTGTAACGTAACTGACTGATTTAGCTATTACAAGTTGGCTTCGCATTGGTGGTAGACAAAAAGAAACTAGATTGTGTAAAACAGTCATAACTCGTAAGCAAGCAGCAGTGCCAACAAGAAGTTCATGTCAGAATGTATAAATACAAAATGAAGATCTCACGCATTGGGATCTAACAAGTAAAGAAACCAACATGCATGGTGCAGCTGGGTCACAGTCAGGGAGAAGCAGCCAGCAAGCCAATAAAAACAAGACTAGAATGTTCAGAATAAAAAACAGAAAAAATATATGATTACCGGAGCTACTGGCATGGTTCAGAAACCAGAAAGTTTACTACTATTTCAGAATTAAGGCTCGATGGATGGTGTTGTATGTTTGCAAAGTAGGAGCAGGTTGATTTTACCCAGCTTAGTATGTCAGCTTAGTACGGCATAGTTTAGAAACCAGAAAGTTTTACTACTATTTCAGAATTAAGGCTCGATGGATGGTGTTGTATGTTTGCAAAGTAGGAGCAGGTTGATTTTACCCAGCTTAGTATGTCAGAATATAGTAAAAAAAACTAAAGTTTACCATGTATCTGCTTTTATCAAGTTCTGGGCGTACTGAAAATGCTTGTGGGCTTCAGACACTTAACATCATGGGTAGCTAAATTAGGAGAGGCATGTCAAAGATTAAGTTTAGTTCTCTTTTGACTAGTACTGTAGACAAAAGTACACTGATACAGAGCTATACATCTCCTTAAGGAGTCAAAATCAAGTGCAATCTCAGTCTTTATTCAGTTTTGACAGCACTAGTTAAGGACTATTTATGGGACAACAGAACCACAAACATAGAATTCAGTTTCACGTTTTAACATAGATAAAGTGGTTGCATCAAGAAGCTAGTTTATCCTGACATATAGATACAGGGATACAAGGATGCACTGCTTCCTGCTTGTAATTAGTTCTCCTTTTATATGCTGCATACTTTAGTTCATGTGTTTATGTTCATCTGATTATGACACCATACAGCGATGAAGAGCATCTAGTTTTATTCATTACAGCATGGTACAACCATCAGATGGTTAACATATAATTTTCTTCTGAATGCAAGAGTAGCCATACAAGCACATGGAGGCAAAAGAAATCTCCCAGCTAAGGCCACACATCTCATACCTAACTGAACTTTTCCATAACGGCTAACAATGCTACAGTAGCATATATTCAGGTTCATCCCTTTTGATAATAGCAGGCTATAACAAATGCAAAACCATGGTCACTATTGCGGTTTTGCACACAGACCTATTAATAGGATATCAAGTAAAGTTATCTAGTAGGAGGTTCAGGCTTTTTAACATCGCAGGCTGTAGCAAATCCTAATTGCAGAGAAGGGCGAGGTGATTAGTACTAGTATGCATGAACCCTAATCATTGAATGCCAAGGGGTGGCTGGATGAGGAGGGCGGCATGAGGAAATCACCGAAAAGTCGTCGGTCGCTGGGGAAAAGAGAGCCGGGTGCTCACTGGGCGGGTTGATGAGGTGGGTCCAACCTCGGCGGCGGGGCAGCCTCCTTCAATCTGGCGTCACGGGTCGCTGCAGTTGGGGGAGAAGAGGGCCGGGTGCTCGCGGGGCTGGATGTTTGGGTGGATCCGAGCTCGGCCTGTAGGGCGACCACCCCCGATCTGCCGCCGCTAGTCGTTCCAATCGGGGCTGTAATCTTGGGGATGTTTGAATCGGGGCAGAAGAAAGATGCGGGGTAGGCAGTGGCTCTTCCCGGGTGAAAAAGGAGGAATTTGGCTGGGTCCTTGACGAGTGGGGACACAGTGTACACGAGGAATGATTTATTTTCAGGATTTATCTTCCACTCTAATACCATGTAATTCATTTACTTTGAAATAAATATCAAATGATTATTAGAAAAAAGGAAATCTTATATAAACATTATGATTCAGTATTTTCCATGTAGTTTTTTTAGGTAATTGTAAATAAATATGCCAAAACTTGTACACAATGGTCTTAAATATGTTTTTCTCGCCCACAAGGATTCCTGCGGCATCGATCCCGACCACAACGGAACTGGTGGTTTGATTTTGATCGGAATCCAACGACAAAGAAATCATTTGTATCTGTTGTAGAACTGGTTGGTTCGTCATATAGATAAATCATTTAAAAAATTAGATAGAACGAAACAACGTCACCTCACGCGTGCCCCATTCAAGTTGTTTGCCCAACAACTATCTATTTACATATAAGAATAAAAATAAGATTTTCCATCTACTCTCATCTTTCCATTTTAATTTTTTACATAGAGCGAAACAACATTACCTTATGAGCGCCCAATTGAAGTTTTCAACACACCCACTACCTATTTATTCCAGATATAAGAACAAAATAGCTATGTTAAAAATATATGTTTTTTCCATTGCCCGTTCACTCTCTTATTTCCATTTCTATTTTGAGATAAACAACATCAGATCACAAATGCCCGATTAAAGTTTCTTGCCGAGTCACTACCTCTTTATATTAGAAAGAACAAAATAACCATCTCAGAAAAAAGAGAAAACAGACCAAGGTTTTCAATTTATAAAAAATAATAAAATATATGTCTTGCATGGCTACTACCTACTTATATTTTATTTGCGGGATACTAACTATTTATATTAGATAGAACAAAATAATTACAACGCTCAATAGCCTTTGTAAAACTGTGGAGAGTACCACTACCAAAACTAATGCATGGGTCCTACCTCTCAATAACACTTGGACTAGCTATGGCGGGTCCCACTGCTAGACATTACATGACAAAAAAATGATCACCACACATTCGTAGTATTCGGTGACACTGGCAAATCCGTCATGAAAATACCATACTGTCACAGAAATTGGCAGCCAGGTGTGCTCAGAGACCGAGGCAATTAGGTGACGTTTATCGTCACCGATTTGCGGTAATCGGTGACATTGTCCACCATCGTCATGAGGCTTTTCGTCACGGTATGTCAATTTTGTTGTAGTGTGCAGATGTGATCAAGAGCTAAATGGATAGTTAGTTCAAGTGAATCTATCTATGTGTTAGATTATGTTTTGACCGAAAATAGTTGGAAATATCCCCGAACCCTTCTATACGTAAAAAAGAGTGAATTCCAATTTTTGTATCTCCGACTTTCGATATTTGACGATAATTACCATTTAATAAATTGTCTTTTGAATTACACCATTTAGCAAAGTTTTCCCATTTTCAACATACCCTTGCTTTCAAAGTAAGAGTGGGTGCTACATACAAATCTGAACTCGATGAAGGCTAGATATAAACCTAATAAGTTTGTGTTTAATTCTTTAGAAAAAATACGGCATGTCTTATGCTTGGTGAAGTACTCTCCGATGCATTGATCTCCTTAAGCACTGGGTTCTCCAATGAGTTGGCAATGGGAAGGATACTCAACTCGCCCAATTACTCTGATATGGTCCAAACCTTAATAAAGACGAATGACAAGCTGCTTAACTCAGCCGTTGGCTGCTAGACATAAACTTAATTCTGTCGCTTCTGATTTTTTAGATTTTTTATGATCAGGAAGAATGGCCATCTTATTTCGTGGACAAAGGACATTTTCCAGTAAAATATTTGTGCCATTCATAGAGGTAATTAAATGAAATTGAGAATCCTGCTCAATATGATAACATGATTGGAAGAAACAAGTTCAATTGAAAGGATATCCAGGGAGCTCAGTGCCCACATAAGTGTCATCAATTCATCTTTGGCGTACTTCTCATAACGGTTTCCCTCATAGACAATACTTGTCATCGCTAGAATAAGGTTGTTTGCCTAGTGCTAGGTACACTCGATGAATGACCAAAAACACTCGCAGATGGCTTCGCCGAGTGTTTCATTCGGCAAACATCGGTCCAGTAAAGGTCTCTTTGTCGAGAGTAAAATTTTGGCACTCGACAAAGAAAACTGAATAGATGTAATGGAACGGGTGGCATCGGTTCCACATGGCGCATATCATTTACTAAGTACAGGTACTCAACAAAAGAGAAGGCTTTGCCGAGTGTTGGTGAATAGGTACCAAAAAATGAAGCTATGTTGCCACATCGCCACCATGCTACCTTGCCTCGCCACCTTCTGCATGCCCGCCACATCATGCCACCGCACCATGGTTCCAAAAAGGGGCCTCGCCACCATGTGCAAGCCACCGCACTGCGCCACCAAGCCTCACAATCATGTCCTGGCAAAAGCTCACATCAGCGGCCCACCCACGAGCCATGCTCATGCTCATCTGACAAGAAGACAACAGTAGTCCGCAAGAAGTGGAGTATCAATGGTGGTCGGTGAAGAGAAGCAACAACAGAAGTCGGAGGAGTGGCGATGTAACTCTGCAGACACGTGTGCTGCCACTGCTTCAGCTGCATATGCTCTTGCTGCTTTCTACTGTGCGTGCATGCTACCGCTACTGCATCATGACGCCATTGCATGCCACTGGAGATGATGACGGAAGGAGATGGATAGGAGATGAAGGAGAAGGAGAAAAGGGTTGGAAGAGGAGTCAAGGGAGAGTAGGAGAGGAAATATTTTTTTGTGCGCCACAACATCGATCCACTGTCCTTCCTCCCAACCAATCAGGATGAATCACGCGGATCGCGTGTTTCTTGGTTTGATGAGTGTTATTGATAAAACACTCGATGGATATTTATTTTCGTTAATTTTTATTCCCTTTATTTTAATTTTAATTTTATTATCTTCTCTTTTACTTTCTAGGATAACTCTTAAACATAGAGTAAAGAACACACATAATATCTTTCAGTCCATTTGGTTCCATTAGTTCAGGCATTTTTTGAACTAAGAAACCAATAAGCTCCATGTTTGGGGTTGACTCTTGTCACCCTGATATTTAGAATTTCTCTTATTTCCATGGACAAGGTCTAAATATAGACTCCTTAACAAAAATAAATAAATTATTAAACCTTTTATTACCAATGTTTTCATGCATTTATGATTCAAATTTGAATTAAATTTGTTAAATGTGCTTAAAAGTGTACTTGACGGCTTAAATATAGCGAACAAACCAAGAAAAGTGTACAAGAAAAGTCAAGTTCAAACGGTTTCCCGCAAAAATGTACCTTAAAGTCAAGTTCAACCGGCTTAAATTTTAACATGAAATGTCTGATGGTGTATGTTCAGTGTACAAGCAAAAATGCCCCACAAAAAAAGTGTACAAGAAAAGTCAAGTTCAAACGGTTAAGAAACCTTCCCTTGACCTGCAAACTTGACGATTTTCCTCTCGAAACAACGATTATTCATAAGAGATTGTTTGGTTTCTAAGTAGCATGGTTGTTATCATACTTGTTGGTCATAGCGGATGCCTTCAACGATGGAGCTCGTTGCACATGTAATTTCTATGTGCATGTTGCTCGTATGGACATGTTGCATATATGAACTTGTGCTTTTGAACTTGTATGGACGTGTTATTGTTATCTAGCTTGTTGCTTGTATGCACCATGAGATTGTTATATGCTTATATACATATGTGATTGTTTGCTAATTCCCATATGTGGTATATATGTAGTGCTTCCTGGAGTATGTTGCCTATCTATATATGTGATGTGCAAATATATTTGCTGAATTGCAGGCTGCTTCAATAAGAAAAAAAAAGAGACTACTGGGAGTAAACCAAGTGTTATAATCGGCTTATAGGTGAATGGTTAGTATTACACTCGGCTTACGTGCCATGTGGCATGGTCTGGGAGAACCTGACCAAACGACATTGCTCGGTGCCGGAGTAAACCGAGTATCCCGGATGTGTACTAGGCTTATTTGGAATATAAGCCAAGAGGACGGCTCTCCACATATATAGAAGCCGAGTATGACCTGGAGACACTCATCTTATTTCGTTGATATGTTGGAGTCTCAGAGAGGTTCTTCCAGAAATATAAGCCAAGATAACGACAGTCGGTTTATCTATAAGAAGAGTATACCCAGAAGACTCCGGGCTTAACCTATTGAAATGTGGCAGTCCGCAAGAAGCTTTGCTAGAAATGTAAGCTCAGAGCATGGCACTCAGCTTAAATATACGCCAAGAAGCCTACCAAGGCACGTCACTTTTGCCCAGCCGTCAAAGATCTTTATTTTGCCGACCATCCATATATTGTGCTCGTCTTACTCTTTGTCGACTGCATGATAGAAAATACTTGTCTTATACCCAATTGCTGTGAAATGGTGTAAGCCGAATCCTAAATGCTGAGTTGTACACCCGGCTTAGAATTTGCCAAGTACATTTGGGTGTTAGCCGATTATATAAGATACTTGTGCTTTCAATGTATTTCCTCTAGTGTGTACTACACCCTCTTATGTAACCAACCATGTCCACGCTGTGGTGTAGTATACTCAATGAGAATCAATACAATATTCTCTCTCACTGACTCATGATAAAGCCTGTTTTTAGTGTATCTATTAAAAATAACATTGGATGAGGATGAATTCGATGTCACATATAAAAAGCATAGTTTTAAATAGCGGGCAAGGGCATACTACATTTGACGCTATTAGTGAGATAAATAGATCTAAATTGTACATGTTGTACATAGCGTGACACAACTATTATTGCTAAAACAACGTTACACCGCCGAGATAGCCAAAAATTTTACTCTAATCCCGAGCACAATTGCACCTGCATAAACAGTAAACTGAAAGAAATGTAATCAATAATGAATATATCTGATTTTTCTATGTATGAACATCAACAAGTGTCCTATCATCTTGTAAAATTTCACCACCAAAAGACGCCCATAGTTGCCGTGCCAAAAAAATAAAAATACAAAAATGCATGGTCCAAACGCATGTTTCTGAGTCCTAAATTTTGCATTTTTTTCTACGGACCTCCACGGATGACTTCTCTAGGTAAACTTTTATTGGGTGTTAGAACATATGTTGATGTTCATCCACAAAAACTTCTGATTTTTTAAATTTTCTACACTAGGGATTTTTGGAGGGCGATTTGATAATTTGCCACCCCTTACTTCCCCCTTTCACAATTTGCCACCCATTGTCTCAATGACGGGTGGGCCCGGGCCCCACCTGTCATTCTCAGGGGGGGGGGGGGAATTATGAAAGGGGGAGGTAAGGGGTGGCAAATTATCAAATTTGCCATTTTTGGAAGGTAGTTGAGCTCAGGAGCAGATAATCCATGTAAGAGCACTATTCAAAACTATATATGATAAAATAAAGTGAGAATCTTTTATTTAAACGAGAAAGGCAGAGGGAGATGTGGTGCAAACAAACAAAATGTTCAGGTTGTTGATTCTAATTCGTAACTAAATAGTCGAATATTAATGAGATATGTATAGATGGGGCCGGAACTAGGGGCATAGGTTGGAGGTACCTAGCTGGTAGCCCCTAATTACTACACTAACTAAGCTTCATTTTTTTTGAATAACTAAGCTTCATTTTATTGCGAATAACTAAGCTTCATTATTTGTAGTCAATTAATAGTGAACAAAAGCGGTGGTGTACACAAGCAGCAACAAAATCATGTTAAATGTTGTACAGTCTCAGGCTCACAACTCGCTGTCGTCATCTGAACCTTTTCCCTGGAGCTCGATGGGGACAACTGCTATAACTTCCAGTTGTTGGACATAGGACCTAGTCTTGCTCGTCATAATACTCACATCAGTTAAGAATTTCGACAATAATCTAGCTACATGTCAATCACCCTGCCATTTATGGAACTGAAAGCAATGGATATGATTTAGCAACTACGAAGTATACCTAGAAGACTCCATGCTTAACCCATTGACACGTGGTAGTCGGCAAGAAGCTCCGCCAGAAATGTATGCATGCACCATGGCACTTGGCTTACATATACGCCAAGAAGCCTTCCAGGACACGTAAATTGCCAAATGGCATATTTGACGGACCTTAATGTAGCTCGGTCGTCAAAGACCTTATGTTGCCGAGCAGCCATATACTGCAATCGGCTTACGCTTTGTCAAGTACATGATAGAAAATACTTGTCTTATACCAAATTGCTGACATGGTGCAAGGAGAATCCTAAATGCTGCGTCGGACACTCGGCTTAGAGTTTGCTGAGTAAATTTGGGTGTTCCAAGAATATTGGACGCGGACTTTAAATGTACTTCCTCTAGCTTGTACTACACCCTCCTATGTAACAAACCTTTTTCACGCCATGGTGCTGTGTACTCAATAATAATCCATAAAATATTCTCTCTCACTAACTCAAGACAAAGCCTGTTTTTAGTCTAACTACTACAAATAACATTGGAAGAGGATGTATTCAATGTCGCATATGAAAAGTATAGTTCTAACTAGATGGCTATGGCATTCTATGTTTTACGCTATCTATAGTGCGCTAAATAGATCTAAAGTATGCATGATGCATTTAGCGTGAGGCCCATTCAATTGCTACAACATCGTTATACCGCCGAGATAATCCCGAGCACAGTTGCACGCGTGTAAACAATAAACTAAAAGAAATGTAATAAATAAGGAATATTTCTGACATTTTTTATGTATAAACAACAACAAGTGATCTAACATCTTGCAAAATTACCTAACCAAAAGACACCGACAGTTGTTGTGCCAAAGAAAAAGAAAAATGCGTGCTCCAAATGCGTGTTTTGGGTCCCGAATTTTGTTTTTTTTCTACAGGTCTCCATGGATGACTTTTCTACGTGTATTTTTACTGGGTGTTAGAACATATGTTGATGTTCATCCACAAAAAATCGGATTTTTTTAAAAAAAATTCTACACTATTTTAGGGATTTTCCAAAGGTACCTGAGTTCAGGAGCAGATAATCCAGTGAGAAGTTTTTTTAAAGGAGAAAGACAGATGGAGATGTGGTGCAAACAAACAAAATATTATTGGTTGATTCTACTCCAGAACTGAATAGTCAAATATTAATGAAACGTGTATGGATGGAGCCGGAACTTGAGCCATAGGTTGGAGGTACCTATGTGGTAGCTCTTAATTACTACACTATCTAAGGTACAGTTTTTGTTGCGAATAACTAACCTTCATTAGTTATATGTAATTAATGGTGCAAAGAAGAGGTGGTGTACCGAAGCTGAAACAAACTCGTGTAATATGTTGTACAGTCATAGGCTTATAGCTCGCTGTCGTAGTCTGAACCGTTTCCCTTAAGCTCAATGGGAACAACTGCTATAACTTCCAGTTGGTGGACAACGAACATAGTCTTGCTCATCATAATACTCAAATCAATTCCGAATTTCATCAATAAGCTAGCTTCATGCCAATCCCCCAAGCCATCTATCCAACTGAAAGCAACATAGATGATTTAGCAACTCCCAAGTATTACCCAGAGGAATCTATGCTTAACCCGATGACACGTGGTACCACAAGTAGCTCTGCCAGAAATGTAGACCCAACGCATGGAGCTTGACTTACATATATGCCAAGAAGCCTTAAAGTTGCCTGGCCGTCAAATATGTTTTCTTGCCGAGCAGCCATATACCGCGCTCAGCTTACGCTTTGTCGAGTACATGATAGAAAATACTTGGCTTATACCCAATCGCCGACATGGTGTAAGCCGAATCCTAAATTCCGTATTGGACACTCAGCTTAGAGTTTGTCGATCAAATTTGGGTGTTAGCCGAGTATATTGGATACATGCTTTCAATATATTTCCTCTAGCATATACTACACCCTGTTATGTAACAACCCTTTCACACTGTGGCGCTGTCTACTCAATGATAATCGATAAAATATTTGATCTCACTAACTCTTGACAAAGCCTCTTTTTAGTCTAACTACCACGAATAATATTGGGAGAGGATGTATTCAATGCCGCATATGAAAAGCATAGTTGTAAGTAGATGGCTATGGCATTCAATATTTTTACGCTTACTATAGTGCGCTAATTAAATAGATCTAAATTGTGCATGATGCGTTTAGCATAAGGCCGATCCAATCACTAAAACAGTGTTATACCGCCGAGATAATCCCGAGCACAGTTGCACCCGTGTAAACAGTAAGCTGAAAGAAAAGTAATAAATAAGGAATGTATGTGACATATTTTATGTATAAACATCAACAAGTGATCTAACACCTTGCAAAATAACATGCGCAAAAGACGCCCATAGTTGTTGTGCCAAATTAAAGAAAAATGTTTTGGGTCCCATTTTTTTCTACAGCGCTCCACGAATGACTTCTCTCTAGGTGAATTTTTACTGGGTGTTAGAACATATATGTTGATGTTCATCCACACAAAATCTGATTTTTTTTAAATTTTCTACACTATTTTCGGGATTTTCCAAAGGTACTTGAGTTCGGGAGCAGATAATCAATGTAAGCGTTCTATTTAAAATTATATCAAAAAAGTGAGAGGGTTTTACTTAAAGGAGAAAGACAGAAGGAGATGTGGTGCAAACAAACAAAATGTTGTGGGTTGATTCTACTCCATAACTGAATAGTCAAATATTAATGAAATATATATGGATGGAGCCGAAACTTGGGCCATATGTTGGAGGTACCTAGGTGGTAGACCTTAATTACTACACTAACTAAGCTACATTTTTTGTTGCGAATAACTAGCCTTCATTAGTTATAGGTAATTAATAGTGAACAAAAGCGGTGGTGTACCGAAGCAGAAATAAACTCGTGTAATATGTTGTGCAGTCACAGGCTAACAACTCGTTGTCGTAATCTGAGCCTTTTCCCTTGAGCTCGATGGGGGCAGCTGCTATAACTTCTAGTTGTTGGACACCGAACCTAGTCTTGCTCATCATAAAACTCACATCAATTCAGATTTTCAACAGTAAGCTAGCTACATGCCAATCCCCAAGCCATCTATCCAACTGAAACCAACAGATATGATTTAGCAACTCCCAAGTATTACCCAGGGATTCTATGGTTAACCCGATGGCACGTGTTACCACAAGAAGCTCTACCATAAGTGTACGCCCAGAGCATGGAGCTTGGTTTACATATACGACAAGAAGCCTTAATGTATCCTGGTTGTCAAAGATGTTTTGTTGCCGAGCAGCCATATACCATGCTCGGCTTTCGCTTTGTCGAGTACATGATAGAAAATACTTGGCTTATACCCAATTGCAGACATGGTGTAAGCCGAATCCTAAATTTCGTATTGGACACTCAGCTTAGAGTTTGCCTATTAAATTTGTATATTGGATACGGGTTTTAAATGTATTTCCTCTAGAGCATACAACATCCTCTTATGTAACAACCCTTTCAAACTGAGGCGCTGTGTACTCAATGATAATCGATAAAATATTCTCTCTCACTAACTCTTGACAAAGCCTGGTTTTTAGTCGAACTACCACAAATAACATTGGGAGAGAATGTATTCAATGCCGCATATGAAGAGCATAGTTGTAAGTAGCTGGCTATGTCATTCTATATTTTTACGCTGAGTATAGTGCGCTAAATAGATCTAAATTGTGCATGATACATTTAGCGTATGGGTCATCCAACCGCTAAAACAGCGTTATACCGCCGAGATAATCTAGAGCACAGTTGCACCTATGTAAACAGTAAACTGAAAGAAAAGTAATAAATAAGGAATGTATGTTAGATTTTTTATGTATAAACATCAACAAATGATCTAACATCTTGCAAAATAACATGTCCAAAAGACACCCATGGTTGTTGTGCCAAAGTAAAAGAAAAATGCGTGCTCCAAATTCTAGTTTTGTGTCCCGAATTTTGTTATTTTTTCTACAGGTCTCCACGGATGGCTTCTCTCTAGGTGAATTTTTACTGGGTGTTAGAACATATGTTGATGTTCATCCACACAAAATCTGATTTTTTTTATTTTCTACACTATTTTAGGGGTTTTCCAAAGGTACATGAGTTCAGGAGCAGCTAATCCATGTTAGAGTGCTACTAAAATTATAACAAAAAAGTGAGAAGGTTTTATTTAAAGGAGAAAGACAGAGGGAGATGTGGTGCAAACAAATAAATGTTATGGGTTGATTCTACTCCATAACAAAGTAGTCAAATATTAATGAAATATGTGTGGATGGAGCCGGAACTTGGGCCATAGGTTGGAGGTACCTAGATGGTAGCCCTTAATTACTCAACTAACTAAGCTACGATTTTTGTTGCGAATAACTAACATTCATTAGTTATAGGTAATTAATAGTGAAAAAAACAGTGGTGTACCAAAGCAAAAAGAAACTCGTGTAATATGTTGTACAGTCACAGGCTCACATCTCGCTGTCTAATCTGAACCTTTTCCCTTGAGCTCAATGGGGACAGCTGCTATAACTTCCAATTGTTGGACACCGAACCTAGTCTCTTGCTCATCATAATACTCACATTAATTTAGAATTTCAACAATAAACTAGCTAAATGCCAATCCCCCAAGCCATCTATCCAACTGAAAGCAACAACTATGATTTAGCACCTCCCAAGTATGACCTAGAGGATTCTATGCTTAACCCGATAACACGTGGTACCGCAAGAAGCTCTGCAAGCAATGTACACCCAGAGCATGGTGCTTGGCTTACATATACACCAAGAAGCCTGAATGTAGCCTGGCCATCAAAGATCTTTTGTTGCCGAGCAGCCATATACCGCGCTCGGCTTATGCTTTGTCGAGTACATGATAGAAAATACTTGGCTTATACCCAATTGCCGACATGGTGTAAGCCGAATCCTAAATTCCGTGTTGGACACTCAGCTTAGAGTTTGCCGATTAAATTTGGGTGTTAGCCGAGTATATTGGATACGGGCTTTAAATGTACTACCAAAGTGGCCCGCTCGATGCACGGGCAAGAATTTTATAATGTTTAATAATGACAATATATTATTTATTTTGTTGAAAGGAAAAATGAAACCAAATGTAATGATAATAGATAATATAATACTTTTGTGAACATAGTTTTTTTCTTAGATATGTATGATATTTTATTAATATAGTTTATAAGAGAGCAATTGCACAAATTTTTTTTGTGATTTGATTTACTAGATGTGCATAAAAGAAATGAAAAGATTGCCAGTCTAATTAAACCTGCATGGTCCAACTTTTATGAGGATTCTACAAACTATATATTATCCTTGGCTTCCATCAATTCAAACGTCTTTGGGTGCATCTTGTCTACTGGTCGATTTTATTGTTTGTGGCCTTTCTTTCCTAGTGAGGAAAGACAATGAAGCACCACACACATGTACACAATAATCTTAGAACCCATTTTTCCTAGCTAGTTCGGAAAGTACAAGAGGAGGACCATGAGATTACACAGTCCCGGGGATGCAGTCACTGGATATGGCCAGTTTGTGTGTGTGTGTGTGGGGGGGGGGGGGGGGGGGGGGGGGGGGGGGGGGGTTGATGTAGATAATGTCTAGATTGTCGTTTCAGTGAGGAGACTGGTTCATCATCAAGGGTTTGTGCATGTTAAATGTGTTTTAGCCAAGGATATTGGATGGTTGAACTTGTTTTGAGGCATGCTTGATGGAAGTACGGAAAGAAAATAAGGAAATAGTAGACACATTTATGTTGTATCAAAAAATGTAGAAATATATAAACATTTATGACAAAGGTACGTTGAGTATTGAACGTATAATAACATTTGTCATTTAATAAATGTAGGAATTTGGAAATTAAGTAATACACTTGGTATCAAATTGAAAGTTTTATTTATCATATATGTGCTCTTGGCCATCTTGGCTTGTTCGATTAACATAAAGAAAGCAAACATGTGTGCATTTTGTTCACCTTATCAAACCCATGTTGGATGGCAATCACCATAATAACAAAAAAATGATGCATGTTATAAAGAGCCAATATATTATGCGGTTTTGATCCAGATCATTTATGTTCTTCTGTATGGATATTACCAAGAAAAAACTGTGAAATATGAAGTTGTATGGATTTGATTGTCCAACATTGAAGAAGCATCATTCACAAAGTCATCACTTATGTTTCTACCATATGAAAAATTCTTTATAGACTATTGGCTTGACAAAATCATCTTATTGGCTATCTTCATCATTTACGATTACATAGGGACTTTCCTTGTTTTGGGATTCATAATGGTGCTTTGGAAAGCTTTCCATGTGAGAAAAATGGTTTCGACTGACATAGCCCGACTATGTTTTGACAGTGTCCCGTGGTTACACTGAGATATGATATTGTTCCGCTTTGGAAGGAACGACCCCTCAAATTTTGTTGGTAAGATGATTATTCTTGGAATGATTAACTTTAGTTATCTTAATTTGAAGATGTTTATTTTGCACAAAACTAATATTTCAGGTATTTACACTTATCGAAATTGACAGAAGAAATTCTAACTTAAGAAGCATCATGCAAATAGTGTTCTTTTATCTCTCTACCCGAAAAAAAAATTTGTTTATATACTATTGTCTTGATCACATAATCTTCTTACTTATATTTTTCATTTACCATTACCCACTATCTGCCCCTTTTTATCACTATTGAGAGTTCTATTGAAAGCTCCCCATGTGAAATAAATGTTTTAGTGGACATAGTCCTACCTTGTATATAGATTCTCGCGAGCCTTACACTGGATATATAGGATATTGCCTCGATTATAGGATGAGGGTCTCATAGATTCAGTTGGTAACTTGATTACTCCCAGAATATAAACACCTTCCCTGCATGTTGTCCTTTCACTAATGCATCACACGACACTTTGGTTCATAATTATGTAGGAACGGCACTTGTAGGCCTCCTTTAGTTTAAGCTTTGGCTTTAAAGAATTAGAAGATAGCCTGGCTGCTGATTCCCTCACGACCGTACGACATGCAGCCTTATAGCGCAGGTGAAACTGCGAAAGAGCATATGGTGATCAACTCGTCAAGAGGTGCTAGTCTGGGTGTCGTGCTTTTATGCAATGCATCCTGGCGGCCAATAATGATTTTGGCGGCATGCGTTGACGAATGAGATCGCAAGCTTCCCTCAGCCTGCCTAAGTTTTGTGAGTAAGACGTGGTCGCAACGGACATCTGGATCTATTGCATGGAGAACTGATAATACATATGTGTGATGTCGGATATTTGTCTTCCATATGGACGTTTACAACACAAACTGTTTCAATGCAAATCTAGAAGGACGAACTAACATGAATTACATAGCCTCTTACCGGTCCGAACTCATCATCATTGAATCTGAAAAACCATAATTTTGTACCCGAGGAAATATTCGAATATTTTCCACGTAATTTGGAGGGTGTATATTTTACCAAGTGGCTGGCTATCTAATTGCTTTATGAAACTTTTTATTATTGAAAATTATTAGATTTTTTATTCATATGAACGTGTATAGCAGAGTTTTCTAAAATTTTTAATATATCAAATAAAATTCCATGAAATTTGGAGGGCTATCTAATTATTGTAAGAAATTTTTCTTTTCTATTTTCTATTTTCGATTATTAGAAATTGTTATATTTTTTATTCATATGAACGTGCATAGAAGAGATTTTCTGAATGTTATAATATATCAAATAAAAATCCGTGAAAGTAAGAGATTGATATTGTGCACGTGTTGGACAAAGTGACATATATGGAAGACCTCGATGTGTAGGACACCTAGTATTTTTTTTTTCTCAAACGTGGATGCCTAGTAGATTTTTATGCATGGACGCCTAGTTGCTAGTTTTTTTTGGGAAGCACCAAGTTGCTAGTTAGGCGTGCTTTATTAGGACTATAGCTATACGTGTTGGACAGCTTTGAAAAAAAGCTATACCTGTTGGACACATGACTTTATTTGGAGTTTTAGCCTGGGTCCACCAATTTATATTGTAACGAAGATTGAATGACTAAGAATATTTTATAATAAATATTTACGAGATCTAGGGCCGTTATTTTCTGATTAATGTGTGATTTTATTTACTATTTATCTTGCTCTTAGTTCACCGTATATTACTTTTAATATATAATAGAAGATTCCTTTAGCGCATACTACACCCTGTTATGTAACAACCCTTTCACACTGTGGCACTGTGTACTCAATGATAATCGATAAAATATTCTCTCTAACTAACTCTTGACAAAGCCTATTTTTAGTCTAACTACCACAAATAACATTGGCAGAGGATGTTTTCGATGCCGCATATGAAAAGCATAGTTGTAAGTAGCTAGCTATGGCATTCTATATTTTTACGCTTACTATAGTGCGCTAAATATATCTAAATTGTGCATGATGCATTTAGCGTAAGGCCTATCCAATCGCTACAGTTGCATTTAGCGTAAGGCCTATCCAACCGCCGAGATAATCCCGAGTACAGTTGCACCTGTGTAAACAGTAAATTGAAAGAAAAGTAATAAATAAGGAATGCAGGTGACATTTTTTCTGTATAAATATCAACAAGTGATCTAACATCTTGCAAAATAACATGCCCAAAAGACACCCATAGTTGTTGTGCCAAAGTAAAAGAAAAATGCGTGCTCCAAATGCTTGTTCTGGGTCCCAAATTTTGTTTTTTTTTTCTACAGGTCTCCACGGATGACTACTCTCTGGGTGAATTTTTACTGGCTATTAGAACATATGTTGATGTTCATCCACACAAAATCTGATTTTTTTTATTTTCTACACTATTTTGGGGATTTTCCAAAGGTACCTAAGTTCAGGAGCAGCTAATCCATGTAAGCGTGGTATTTAAAACTATAACAAAAAAGTGAGAAGGTTTTTTTAAAGGAGAAATAATAAGGGAGATGTGGTGCAAACTAAACAAATGTTATTGGTTGATTCTACTCCATAACGGGATATTCAAATATTAATGAAACATGTATGGATGGAGCCGGAACTTGGGCCATAGGTTGGAGGTCCCTAGGTGGTAGCCCTTATTTACTAGACAAGCTAAGCTACATTTTTTTGTGAATAACTAACCTTCATTAGTTATAGGTAATTAATAGTGAACAAAAGCGGTGGTGTACCGAAGGAGAAACAAACTCGTGTAATATGTTGTACAATCACAAGCTCATAGCTCGCTTTCGTAATCTGAACCGTTTCCCTTGAGCTAGATGGGGACAGCTGCTATAACTTCCTGTTGTTGGACACCGAACCTAGTCTTGCTCATCATAATACTCACATCAATTCCGAATTTCATCAATAAGCTAGCTACATACCAATCCCACAAGCCATCTATCCAACTGAAAGCAACATATATGATTTAGCAACTCCCAAGTATTACCTAGAGGATTCTATGCTTAACCCGATGACACGTGGTACAGCAAGAAGCTCTGCCAGAAATGTACGCCTAGAGCATGGAGCTTGGCTTACATATACGCCAAGAAGCCTTAAAGTAGCCTGGCCGTCAAAGATCTTTTGTTGCCGAGCAGCCATATACCGCGCTCGGCTTACGCTTTGTCGAGTACATGATAGAAAATACTTGTCTTATACCCAATTGCCGACATGGTGTAAGCCAAATCCTAAATTTCGTCTTGGACACCCATCTTAGAGTTTGTCGTTTAAATTTGGGTGTTAGCCGAGTATATTGGATACATGCTTTATATATGTTCTAAGTACCCTTTTCACACCGTGGCGCTGTGTACTCAATGATAATCGAGAAAACATTCTCTCTTAATAACTCATGACAAAGCCTGCTTTTAGTCTAACTACAACAAATAACATTGGGAGAGGATGTATTCAATCACTGGTAGAAAAAGGGCCTATAGTCCCGGTTCGTAAGGGCCTTTAGTCCCGGTTCCGGAACCGGGACTAAAGTGTCGGTACTAATACCTCCCCCCTTTAGTCCCGGTTCAATCCAGAACCGGGACTAAAGGCCCTCCACGTGGGCAGTGCGTAGAGCCCAGTCAGGAGACTCTTTGGTCCCGGTTGGTGGCACCAACCGGGACCAATAGGCATCCACGCGTCAGCACTTCTGTGGCTGGGGTTTTTGTTTTTTTTTTTGAAAGGGGTGGGGGGTTGGGTGTTTTGGGGGGTTAATTTAGGTGTTTCATATATTGTGTTAGCTAGTTATAATTAATAGAGAGAAGTGTCCTCTGTTATGTCCGTGCTTGGTCGACGCTACGTACTATACATACGTATAGAGAGGACTAGACACGCTAGCTAGCTAGTAAGCAAACGAAGGAAACAGAAAATCGTCATGAACATATATGCATATATACAGAGAGAAGTGATATCGACCACCTCTCCTTCTCCGAGAGATTGGTCGAACAACAAGTTCTCGTATATCTATCTGACACTACCGGCTACATATATACAATAATTATCTCTTACAAATATAATTATACGGACTCAGGGTCCACATAGAATTCTCCGTCTTCAGCGATCACGTGGTCAAGAAAGAATGCCGCCAATTCCTCTTGAATTGCTCGCATGCGAGCTGGTGCTAGGAGTTCATCCCGCTTCCGAAACATCTAATTTGAAGAAGGGGGGGTCAATACATATATATATATATATATATAAATGAATGAAACTCAACACAAATGATGGTAATAAAATAAAATTGTGAATGTTGTTATTTACGTACTTCATATTGTTCGTTAGAGTACCCGCCCCGCTCACAGGTCGTGTGGCGGATGGACTCGCAAATGTAGTATCCACAGAAATCATTCCCTTGTTCCTGCCACAACCACTTTACAAGAAATAGAGGTCAATCAAACTGATAAGCAAGAATGCTAAATGGTATTGATGAAACTAGCGCTTGAATCACTAGGAGATGCGCGGAACATGCTACTATAGTACTTAGTTTCGGGTGTCTAAATTCCAGCTCCTTCGGCAGTCCCGAAACTGTTTTGGTGAATTTTCTCCAAACCCTGCCGGACAAAGAAAACAATTACTTGATATCAGGAAATGAACAAAGTTGCTGATATGGTGGATAATGATCGATTTATCTTACTTCTTGAGGATTTCAGTCATGTCCGCATACTCCTTGGGATCTTTTTGTTTAGAGTCCAAGACGGTTACTACTCCCTGCTCAAGCTTAATCTCTAGGAGAATATAGTGGAAACTGCACACACATGCATAACTCATGAATTACATTACTATAACCTTGACTAATATATAAGGGAAACCGAATACGCACAAGACAGTAACACTCACCTGAAGTTGTAAGGAAAGAGTATTATATCTTTGTTTTGATTTATTACGAACGATCGTAGCAAGTTGGCCTCGGTAGCTGCGGCATGAAGTTTAACCTGAGTTGCATCTATGAGATATGTGTTAATGAACCCAATATCACCGACTTGTCTTTTCTTCAATTCGGCGATCTTCAATCTGCATAATATAGTGAGGATGATTATAAATACATGCAATGAAAGAGCTAAGCTATATAGAGAAACTTAATGACAGAAGTAGTACTACTTACAGACAGTAGCAGGCGACCGTTGTTTTATCGAGGGCCAATTGATTGAAAAACTGATAGAACTCCTCAAATGGAACAGGCAACAGATCAATTCCAATGAGGTCATGCTCCTTTTTAACTTTCACATACAAAGTACTCCTCCCCCCAGAGTCTCTGCAGATTTTCAAGTACCAATCATGCAATCTTCGCATCATCGTTGATAGAGATCTTTCATCTTTGACGAGAGGCTTCCCGTACTCGTATCTTTGTATCTGCACCTCCATGGGTTCATAATGTACTTCGTCGGGCAGGTAATCTGCAAGATTGCTATAACCGGGCACCATCCTCGGATCATTATCGACGTTGTGGCTAGGCACCTTGAGCGGGGGGCACGATTGCTTCGCTTGTTCGCCGAGCTGGGCAATTTGTTTCCCAGCTCGTCGTTCTTTCAGCCTTTGATCACTGACAGTACTTCCCGACCGCTCCGCTTCGGCAAATTCCTTTCCAATAATGCGGTTATAGTTTCCTTTCGGCGGATCAGACTTCGGTGGTTTTGTCAGGGCAGCCAGAGTGCGCATCATTTTCACCCGATCTACCTTCTCCTCCGGAGGTGGATGTTTCTTTGCTTTCACCCCTTCAAAGAAGTTCCTCACTTCTTCTCGCGCGATCTCGGCGTTCTCCTCCAGGGTCCTCTCATATGGTAACTTCTCTGGAGTCTTCAGAGAAGGACCGAATCTGTATGTCCTCCCGCCTCTGGTTGTACTGCTAGACGCCGACCGAGCAGACGGAGCGGTTGTCTTCTTTACTTGCTTAAGCGGCGGAGGAGAAGGACTACGACGCGCCGGAGCAGCTGGAGCGGCGGCAGGTCTCTTCCGCCCTTGCTTACGAGGCGGAGAAGGAGGAGGCTGGCTGCTCGGGCGCGTCGGCGCAGGCGGAGAAGGAGGCGGAGTGCCGCCACGCGCCGGAGAAGGAGCCGGCCGAGGGCCCTGATCGTCACTCGCCGAAGGAGGAGGCGGTGGAGGCGGAGTGCCCTGACTCGCCGGAGAAGGAGGAGGAGGCGGTGGCGTCCAGTTCGGAAGGTTGATGAGCTCCTTCCGCCATAGGCATGGAGTCTTCAGAGCAGACCCCAGCCGAGTCTCCCCTTCACCGGTAGGGTGGTCAAACTAGAGGTCCTCAAATCCCTCCGTTGTCTCATCCACCATCACCCTAGCATATCCTTCTGGAATCGGCCGGCAGTGAAAAGTTGCGTCGGGTTCAGTAGGATAAACAGAGCCAACAGCCGCCTTGACCTTCAAATTCATCCATTGCGTCATAAGGTGGCAATTTTGAGACTCCGTTATAGCATCCACGGGATAGCTGGCAGGAGCCGTCAAGGCATGCTCCAGCTGAAGCAGCTCGGTGGAAGCCACGCTGCTTCTGCGCTGAGATGGCGGGGTAGCTTCGGGGGAGGCTTCGGCAGTACGTTTGCTGCGATTTGCTTCTCGTTCCTCTATCGCGTCTACCCTTGCTTGCAGCGCCTGTATTTGGGTCTGCTGCACTTTTTTCCTCCTCTCATGGGATTTGTAACCGCCTGCGTCCGGAAACCCAACCTTCCACGGAATGGAGCCTGGCGTGCCTCGTGTCCGTCCAGGGTGCTCAGGATTCCCGAGGGCCATTGTGAGCTCGTCGTTCTCTCTGTCTGGAAAGAACGTCCCTTCCTGCACTGCTTCGATATACTGCTTAAGCTTACTGACTGGTATGTCCATTTGATCGTTCGTCCAAATGCACTTCCCTGTAAAGCAGGTAGGAGTGAAGGATTTTCCGGTTAGAGTAAGACCTCGTATTCCCACATTCAGTGCATGGACAACACATAAAATCATTCTGCTTGTTTGCCTCAGCCGCATCGAGAAACTCATGCACGCCCTTAATGTACTCGCGGGTGTGTCTGTCACCGTATATCCATTGCCGGTTCATCTGCGTGCATTATATATAATTAAGTGTCCAAATTAATAGAAGTTCATCATCACCTTAAAACCAAAGTGCATACATAATTCTCATCTAACAACATATAGCTCTCCAGAGCATCTAATTAATTAAACCATACATTGAAACTATGTAAAACATTTCAATGCGAAAACAAATGCGATCATAATCGCAACCAAGGTAACAATTGATCCAACGGCATAATGATACCAAGCCTCGGTATGAATGGCATATTTTCTAATCTTTCTAATCTTCAAGCGCATTGCATCCATCTTGATCTTGTGATCATCGACGACATCCGCAACATGCAACTCCAATATCATCTTCTCCTCCTCAATTTTTTTTATTTTTTCCTTCAACAAATTGTTTTCTTCTTCAACTAAATTTAACCTCTCGACAATAGGGTCGGTTGGCATTTCCGATTCACATACATCCTAGATAAATAAAATCTATGTCACGTTGGTCGGCATAATTTTCATAAACAATAAATGAACCAATAGTTATAAAGATAATATACATACCAAATCCGAATCATAGACAGGACGAGGGTCGACGGGGGCGGATACCAAAACCATCGCACTATATAAGATGCAATAATAAATGTCAGAAAATGATACAAGTATCTATCTAAACATACAAGTAAGAATATTTTTCCTTTTAGAAAGAAGATAAGAACAAGAGGCTCACCACGGTGGTGTCGGTGATGAGATCGGCGTGGGTGATCGACGGCGGTGAAGACGGGGACGGGGCGTGACGGACCGCTAAATCTAGACAAATCTCGAGGAAAATGGAGCTTGGAGGTCGAGCTTTGAGAGGAGAAAGCTTAAGTAGTGTGGCTCGGGCATTCCATCGAACACCTCATGTGCATAGGAGGTGAGCTAGAGCACCACAAAGCCCTCTCCCCCTCGGCCAGAAAAAACAGAGCACTGTGCTCTGCTCTTGCGCGAGGGGGTATATATAGGCACCTCATTGGTCCCGGTTGGTGGCATGAACCGGGACTAAAGGGGAGCCTTTGGTCCCGGTTCAAGCCACCAACCGGGACCAATGGTGGTGGGCCAGGAGCGAGGCCCATTGGTCCCGGTTTGTCCCACCAACCGGGACCAAAAGGTCCAGATGAACCGGGACCAATGGCCCACGTGGCCCGGCCGGCCCCCTGGGCTCACGAACCGGGACCAATGCCCACATTGGTCCCGGTTCTACACTGAACCGGGACTAATGGGCTGAGCCGGCCTGGACCATAGCCCTGTTTTCTACTAGTGAATGCCGCATATGAAAAGCATAGTTTTAAGTAGCTGGCTATGGCATTCTATATTTTACGCTTACTATAGTGCGCTAAATAGATCTAAATTGTGCATGATGCATTTAGCGTAAGGCCCATCCAATCGCTACAATAGAGTTATACCGCCGAGATAACCCCAAGCACAGTTGCACCCGTGTAAATAGTAAACAAAAGGAAAAGTAATAAATAAGAAATGTATATGACATTTTTATGTATAAACATCAACAAGTGATCTTACATTTTGCAAAATTACATGACCAATAGACACGCATAGTTGTTGTGCCAAAGAAAAAGAAAAATGCGTGCTCCAAATGCTTGTTTTGGGTCGTGATTTTTTTCCTACAGGTCTCCACGTATGACTTCTCTAGGTGAATTTTTACTGGGTGTTAGAACATATGTTGATGTTCATCCACAAAAAATCTGATTTTTTATATTTTCTACACAATTTTAGCGATTTTCCAAAGGTAGATGAGTTTAGGAGTAGTAAATCCATGTCAGCGCGCTACTTAAAAATATAGCAAAAAATTTCAAAGCTTTTATGTAAATGAGAAAGACAGGCGGGAGATGTGGTGCAAATAAAAAAATGTAATGATTATTGATTCTACTTCGTAACTGAATAGTTGAATATTAATGAAATATGTATGGATGGGGCCGAAACTAGGGCCATAGGTTGGAGGTACCTAGCTGGTAGCCCCTAATTACTACGCTAACTAAGCTACATTTTTTGTTGCGAATAATTAGGCTTCATTAGTTGTAAGTAATTAATACTGAACAAAAGCGGCGGACATATAACTAGTTGGTGGACAACGAACATAGTCTTGCTCATCATAATACTCACATCAATTCCGAATTTCATCAATAAGCTAGCTACATGCCAATCCCCCAAGCCATCTATCCAACTGAAAGCAACATATATGATTTAGCAACTCCCAAGTATTAGCTAGAGGATTATATGCTTAACCCGATGACACGTTGTAGCGCAAGAAGCTCTGCCAGAAATGTATGCCCCGATCATGGCGCTTGGCTTACATATACAGCAACAAGCCTTCCAGGGCATGAATTATGCCATGTGTCACAACCCTTAAAGTAGCCTGGCTGTCAAAGACCTTATGTTGCCGAGCAGCCATATACTGCGCTCAGCTTACGCTTCTGTCAATTACGTTATAGAAAATACTTGGCTTATACCCTATTGCCGACATTGTGTAAGACGACTCCTAATGTCGTGTCTGACACTCGGCTTAGAGTTTGCCGAGAAAATTTGGGTGTTAGCCGAGTATACTGGATACGACTTTAAATGTATTTTCTCTAGCGTGTACTACACCCTCTTATGTAACAACCCTTTTCACACCCTGGTGTTGTGTACTCAATGATAATCGATAAAATATTATCTCTCACTAACTCATGACAAAGCCTGTTTTTAGTGTAACTACTAGAAATAACATTGGAAGAGGATGTATTCAACGCCGCATATGAAAAGCATAGTTTTAAATTGCTAGCTATGGCATTCTTTGTTTTACGCTAACTATAGTTCGCTAAATAGATCTAAATTTTGCATGATGCATTTAGCGTGAGGCCCATTCAACAACTACAACAGTGTTATACCGCCGACATAATTCTGAGCACGGTTGCACCCGTGTAAGCAGTAAACTAAAAGAAAAGTAATAAATAAGGAATATATCTGACATTTTTTATGTATAAACATCAACAAGTGATCTAACATCTTCTAAAATTACGTGACCAAAAGACACCCATAGTTGCTATGCCAAAGAAAAAGAAAAATGTGTGCTCCAAATGTGTGTTCTTGTGTCTGAAATTTTACTTTTTTTCTACAGGTCTCCACAACTGACTTCTCCAAGTGAATTTTTACTGGGTGTTAGAACATATGTTGATGTTCATACACTATTTAGGAATTTCCCAAAGGTAGCTGACCTCGCAAGAAGATAATCCATGTCATCGCCCTATTTAAAAGTATAACAGAGAAGTGAGAACCTTTTATTTAAAAGAGAAAGACAGGCGGATATTTGGTGCAAACAAACAAAATGTTATGGTTGTTGATTCTACTTCGTAACTGAGTAGTGGAATATTAAAGAAACATGTATGGATGGGGCCGGAACTAGAGCCATAGGTTGGAGGTACCTAGCTGGTAGCCCCTAATTACTACACTAACTAAGCTAAATTTTCTGTTGCGGATAACTAAGCTTCATTAGTTGTAGGTAATTAATAGTGAACAAAAGCCTGGTGTACCGAAGCAGAAACAGACTCGTGTAATATGTTGTATAGTCACAGGCTCATAACTCGATGTCGTTTTCTGAAACTTTTCGCTTGAGCTCAATGCGTACAGCTGCTATAACTTCTAGTTGTTGGACACCGAACCAAGTGTTGCTCATCATAATACTCACATGAATTCAGAAATTCGATAATAAGCTGGCTACATGCCAATCACCCTGGCCATCTATCCAACTGAAAATAACGGATATGATTTAACAACTCCCAAGTATACCTAGAGGACTCTATGCTTAACCCGATGACACGTGGTAGTGTGCATGAAGCTCTGCCAAAAATGTACGCCCAGAGCATGGCGCTTGGCTTACATATACGCCATGAAGCCTTCCGGGGCACGTGAATTATGCCTTGTGTCACAGCCCTTAATGTAACCTGGCCGTCAAAGACCTTATGTTGCCGAGCGGGCATATAATGTGCTCGGCTTAGGCTTTGTCGAGTACATGATAGAAAATACTTGGCTTATACCCAACTGTGGACATGGTGTAAGCCGAATCATAAATGCCATGTCGGACACTCGGGTTAGAGTTTGCCGAGTAAATTTGGGTGTTAGCCGCGTATATTGGATATTTGATTTAAACGTCTTTCTTCTACCGCGTACTACACCCTCTTATATAACAGACCTTTTCACATGCTCGTGTAGTGTACTCAATGATAATCGATAAAATATTCTCTCACTAACAAATAACAAAGCATGTTTTTAGTTTAACTACTACAAATAACACTGGAAAAGGATGTATTCAATGCGGCATATAAAAAGCATAGTTTTTAATAGCTGATTATGATATTCTATGTTTTACACTAATTATAGTGCGATAAATATGTATAAATTGTGCATGATGCATTCGCGGTGACACCCGTCCAATTGCTACAACATCGTTATAGAGCTGAGAAATCCTAAGCACAGTTGCACATGTATAAACAGTAAACTGAAAAAATGTAACAAATAAGCAATATATCTGACTTTTTTCACGTATGAACATCAACAAGTGATCTAGCATCTTGTAAAATTTCGCCACCAAAAGACACCCATAGTTGTTGTGCCAAAAAGAATAGAAACATGTGTGCTCCATATGCATGTTTTTGTGTCCTGAATTTTGGCTTTTTTCTAAAGGCCTCCACGGATGACATCTCCAAGTGATTTTTTACGGAGCGTTAGAACATATGTTGATGTTCATAAAAAAATCTGATTTTTAAAATTTTCTACACTGAGGGATTTTCCAAAGATAGCTGAGGCCGGGAGCAGATATTCCATGTCAGCGTGCTAGTTAAAACTATGATAAAAAGGTGAGAAACTTCTATTTAGATGCAAAAGATAGACGGAGATGTGGTGCAAACAAACAGAAGGTTCTAGTTGTTGATTCTACTCCGTGATTGAATAGTCGTATTTAATGAGATATGTATGGATGGGGCCGGAACTAGGGCCAGATTTTGGAAGTACCTAGCTTGTAGCCCCTAACTACTACACTAACTGGGTTCCATTTTTTGTGAATAACTATGCTTCATTAGTTGTAGGTAATTAATAGCGAACAAAAGCGGTGGTGTACGGCAGAAAAAACAAAATCGTGCAATATGTTGTACAGTCACCAGCTCACAACTCGTTGTCGTAATCATAACCTTTTCCGTTGAGCTGGATGGGACAACTGCTATAACTTCTAGTTGTAGGACACCGGACCTAGTCTTGCTCATCATAATAATCACATCAGTTTGGCAAGAAGCTAGCTACATGCCAATCACCCTTGTCATCTATCCAACTGAAAGCAACACATATGATTTAGCAACTGCCAAGTATACTCAGAAGACTCTATGCTTAACTCGATGACATGTGGTATTCCGCAAGAAACTCTGCCAGAAATGTACGCCCAGAGCATGGCGCTTGGCATATATATACTCCAAGAAGCCTTCCGGGGCACGTAAATTATGAAAACATGCCATGCTAATGTAGCCTGGCCGTCAAAGACTTTTATGTTGCCGAGCAGCCATATAGTGCGCTCGACTTATGCTTTGTCGAGTACATAATAGAAAATAATTAGCTTATACCCAACTGCCGACTTGGTGAACGACGAATCCTAATGTGGTGTCGACACTCGATTTTTAGTTTGCCGAGTAAATTTGGGTGTTAGCTGAGTATATTGGATATATCGGGTTTAAATGTATTTCCTCTAGCACGTACTACACCCTCTTATGTAACAAACCTTTTCACACCGTGGTGTAGTGTACTCAATGATAATTGATAAAATATTTTCTCTTAAAAACTCATGACAAAGCCGGTTTGTAGTTTAACTATTACAATTAACATTGCAATAGGATGCATTCAATGTCGCATATAAAAGACATAGTTTTAAATAGCGGCTTTGGTATTCAATGTTTGACGCTCACTATAGTGCGCTAAATAGATCTAAGCAGTGCAGGATGCATTTAGCACCATGCCCCTCCAATCGGCACAACAGTGTTATACCGCCAAAATAGCCAAAAGTGTTACTCTAATACCGAGCAAAGTTGCACCCGCATAAACAGCAAATTGAAAGAAATGTAACAAATAAGGAATATATCTGAATTTTTTTATGTATGAACATCAACATGTGATCTAACAGCTTGTTACTATGCCCAAAAACATAGAAAATGCATGCTCCAAATGCGTGTTTTTGAGTGCCGAATTTTTTTTCTTCTCTATAGGCCTCCACGGCTGACTTCTCTAGGCGAACTTTTACTGGGTGTTAGAACATATGTTGATTTTCATCCGCAAAATAATCTGATTTTTTAAATTTTCTACACTATTTTAGCAATTTTCCGAAGGCAGTTGAACTCAAAAGGAGATAACCCATGTCAGCGCGTTATTTAAAACAACGACAAAACAGAGATGATCTTTTATTTCAATGAGAAAGATAGACGGAGATGTTGTTTAAACAAACAAAAGGTTTTGGTTGTTGATTCTACTCAGTAACTGATTAGTCGAATAATAATGAGATTTGCAAGGATGGGGCTGGAAACGGCCATAGGTTGGAGGTACCTAGCTAGTAGCCCCTAATTACTACACCAACTAAGCTTTACTAGTTGTCGGTAATTAATACTCCCTCTGTCCCATAATATAAGAGTGTTTTACACTACACTGTCAAATACGCTTTTATATTATGTGATGGAGGGAGTTGTGAAAAGAAAAGCGGTGGCGCACAGAAGCACATAGACAAACTCGTGTTATATGTTGTATAGTCACAGGCTCACAACTCGTTGTCGTAATCTAAACCTTTTACCTGGAGCATGATGGGGACTGCTGCTATAACTTCCAATTGTTGGACACCGGACCTAGTCTTGCTCATCAGAATTTTGACAGCAAGCTAGCTACATAGACGCCAAGAAGCTCTACCAGAAATATTCGCACAGAGCATGGCACTTGGCTTATATATACGCCAAGAAGCCTTCCGGAGCACATAAATTAGGGAAAGGTGCCATGTGTGACCACCCTTAATGTAGCCTAGCCGTCAAAGACCTTTATATTGCCGAGCAACCATATACTACACTCGGCTTACGCTTCGTTGAGTACATGATAGAAAATACTTGGATTATACCCAATCGCCGACATGGTGTAAGCCGAATCCTAAACGTCGTGTCATACACTTGGC
The DNA here is from genome assembly GCF_003073215.2 of Triticum urartu. Taxonomy (NCBI): domain Eukaryota; kingdom Viridiplantae; phylum Streptophyta; class Magnoliopsida; order Poales; family Poaceae; genus Triticum; species Triticum urartu. Next base: position 3,930,496 of record NC_053023.1, read on the forward strand.
TTAGAGTTTTCCGAGTAAATTTGGGTGTTAGCCGAGTATATTGGATATGGGCTTTAAATTTATTTCCTCTAGCATGTACTACACCCTCTTATCTATATCTATACCTACTACTAAAGGGAGGTGATATTCTTTGTTTCGTCCCGCTTCGTTTGGTCCCATTTCAATTAATTTCATGTACGCTATTTGGTTTCGTTATTTTCCACCCGTTTGGCCCAATAGAGGAAGCCCATCTGGCGGCGCACTATGGACCCGGTCCGAAGAAGAATAAAATTGTCGATGGGAGGGTTCAATCTCATAACCTGTCAACCGGCCACGCACAGTTTGTCCAACTAACCCAGCTAGAGATATGAGTGGATTTTTTCCTCCCGTTGCAACGCACGGGCCTTTTTGCTACTGTAACAAATCGTTTCACACCGTGATGTACTGTACTCATTGATAATCAATAAAATATTCTCTCTCACTAACTCATGCCAAATCCTGTTTTTAGATTAACTATTAGTAATAACATTGGAAGAGGATGCATGTAACACCCCGGATGTAACTTTCCCAATTTGTACTCCAACTCTTGCCGTTTCCGGCGTTAAGTTATATTTATTTCCTCGGGTTCGGGTTTTGTCTCCGTGTGTTGTTTTCGTTTTCATGCATCTCATATCATGTCATCATGTGCATTGCATTTGCATACGTGTTCATCTCATGCATTCGAGCATTTTCCCCGTTATCCGTTTTGCATTCCGGCGCTTCGTTCTCCTCCGGTGGCCATTTCTAGCTTTTTTTCGTGTGTGGGGATTAAACATCTCCGGATTGGACCGAGACTTGTCATGCGGCCTTGGTTTACTACCGGTAGACCGCCTGTCAAGTTTCATATCATTTGGACTTCGTTTGATACTCCAACGGTTAACTGAGGGACCGAAAAGGCCTCGTGTGTGTTGCAGCCCAACACCCCTCCAATTTGGCCCAAAACCAACCAAGCTCTGCTCCATGTCCTAGAGCGTTCGATCACGATCGCGTGGCCGAAAACCGCACCTCATTTGGACTCTCCTAGCTCTACTTATGCCTATATATACAACCCCCCCCCCCCCCAAACCCGGGTCTCTACCACCCCTAACCCTAGATCCATCTCTCCCGCCGCCGCCGGACGAAACCGTGCGAGGCGGACATGTCCGGATAGCCCGCCGCCGCCACGTGTCACGTCGTGATTCGCGCCGCCGCCCCGGTCCACATCGCCGCCGCCTCCCACCGACGCGGGCCCGCAGGCCCAGCGCCGGCCCGTCCGCCGCCCGGCTGGGCCACTCCGACGCCCTCCGCCGCCTGCCCTTCTTCCCCCGAGCCGACCGGCCGCGCCGCCGTGCTCCATCAACGCCGGCCGCCCCGCTCCGCTCCGGCATGCCGCCGCCTCGCCCTCAAGCTGCTCCGCCGCCCGAGCCGAAGCTCACCTCGCCGCCGCCCCGCCCGACGTCCTCCGCCGCCGTGCGCCGACCAGGTCGCCGGATCCGGCCCCGGCGACCGCTTCCTCAACTCTGGCCGGCCAAGTTCCGGCGATCCCCATCTCCGTCCGGCGATCCTCGAAGGCCGCACCGCTACAGTGCATCTCAGATCTGAGATCCGTTTTAACCTAACGGTTGACTTTTTCCTCTCCCCCTTAATCTTTTATGCATACTTTGACCGATGATATCTCCGCATCCGTAGCTCCGTTTTGGAATTCCAAGTTGAGACCAGGTTCATGCATTTCCTGTCATATCTTGCATTTTGCATCCCGCATCGCATCCCGCATAGCATATCATCATTTCATCTTATTGCTTGGTCTTGCACGTGGTTGATTGTATCCTTGTTGCTTGTTTGTCTTGTTGGGTAGAGCCGGGAGACGAGTTCGCTACCGAGGAGCCCGTTGAGTTTGCTTGTGAGGATCCAGTCAACTCTGACAACTGTGCAGGCAAGATGATCATACCCTCGAAATCACTACTATCTTTGCTATGCTAGTTTGCTCGCTCTTGCTATGCCAATGCTACGATGCCTACCATTTGCTTGTCAGCCTCCCAATTGCCATGTCAAACCTCTAACCCACCTTGTCCTAGCAAACCGTTGATTGGCTATGTTACCGCTTCGCTCAGCCCCTCTTATAGCGTTGCTAGTTGCAGGTGAAGATTGGAGCCGTTCCTTGTTGGAACATTTATTTACTTGTTGGGATATCATTATATTGCTATGTTATCTTAATGCATCTATATACCTGGTAAAGGGTGGAAGGCTCGGCCTCTCGCCTAGTGTTTTGTTCCACTCTTGCCGCCCTAGTTTCCGTCATATCGGTGTTATGTTCCCGGATTTTGCGTTCCTTACGCGGTTGGGTTATAATGGGAACCCCTTGATATTTCGCCTTGATTAAAGCTTTTCCAGCAATGCCCAACATTGGACTTACCATTTGCCACCTAGCCTTTTCTTTCCCTTGGGTTCTGCAGACTCAAGGGTCATCTTATTTTAACCCCCCCCCCCAGGCCAGTGCTCCTCTGAGTGTTGGTCCCACTGAGCGATGTCCGAGGCTACCAGGGGCAACTCTGGGCTGGCTTACCCGACGTCTGGCTCATCTGAGTGTGCCCTGAGAAAGAGATATGTGCAGCTCCTATCGGGATTTGTCGGCACATTCGGGCGGTGTTGCTGGTCTTGTTTTAACCTGTCGAAGTGTCTTGAGTTACCGAGATACCGAGTCTGATCGGAACGTCTTGGGAGGAGGTCTATTGCTTCGTTGACCATGAGAGCTTGTCATGGGCTAAGTTGGGACTCCCCTGCATGGATTGAACTTTCGAAAGCCGTGCCCGCGGTTATGGGCAGATGGGAATTTGTTAATGTCCGGTTGTAGATAACTTAAACTTTAACTAATTAAAATGAATCAACTGCGTGTGTTACCGTGATGGCCTCTTCTCGGCGGAGTCCGGGAAGTGGACACGGTGTTGGAATTATGCTTGCGCAGGTTGTTCTTCTAGATTCTCGCTCGCGCTTTGCCTCCTCTTCTCGCTCTCTTTTGCGTATAAGTTAGCCACCATATATGCTAGTCGCTTGCTGCAGCTTCACATATACTTGCCTTATCCTTCCTATAAGCTTAAATAGTCTTGATCGCGAGGGTGCAAGATTGCCGAGTCCCTGTGGCTCACAGATACTATAACTCCAGATGCAGGTCCAGGTGATTTCGCTCCAGGTGACGAGTACGAGCTCAAGTGGGAGTTCGACGAGGACTCTCAGCGTTATTATGTTTCCTTTCCCGATGATCAGTAGTGGGATGTTGTAATGATTGCCTGACTTGCGACATTGCTTTCAATGCGGTTATGTCTCTAAGTCGTGCCTGGACACGTGGGAGCTATAGCCACATCGAGGGCGTTACAATGCATTCAATGTCGCATATAAAAAGCATAGTTTAAAATAGCTAGATATGCGATTCTATGTTTAACCTAACTATATATTCTGTGCTAAATAGATCTAAATTGTGCATGACGCAATTTAACGTGGTGCCCCTCCAATCACAATTACAACGTTATAGCGCCAAGATAGCCAAAGCCAAACGTGTTACTTTAATCCTGAGCCCGGATGCACTGCATTAACAGTAAATTCCAAAAAGATCTAACAAGTAAGGAATATATTTGATTCTTTTGTGTACGAACACCACCAGGTGATCTATCATGTTGTAAAAAATCACAGCGAAAAGACATCCATAGTTGCAATGCCAAACAAAATAGAAAATGAGTGCTCCAAACGCATGTTTTTCAGTCTAGAATTGTTTTTGTAGATGCCTCCATGCATGACTTTTTAAGTGAAATTTTAATGAGTGTTAGAACGTATATTGATGTTCATCCACAAAAAAATATTTTCTAAAATTTTGAATACGATTTTAGGGATTTTCCGAAGGTAGTTGAGCCGGGGAGCAGATAAACCATATCCGCGCTATTTAAAACTATGATAAAAAAATAATGAGAAGCTTTTATTTAAATGAGAAGACGGAGGAGATGTTGTGCAAATAAACAAAAGGTTCTGGTTGTTAATTCTACTCCTCAACTGAATAGTCGGACATTAATGAGATTTCTATGGATGGGGCCTGAACTAGGGCCACAAGTTGGAGGTACCTAACTGGTGGCCCGTAATTACTACACTAACAAACCTTCATTATTTATAGGCAATTACTCCCTCCGTTTGGTAATACTTGTCATTAAAATGAATAAAAAAGGATGTATCTATATGTATATTAGTTTTAGATACATCCATTTTTATCCATTTTGATGACAAGTATTTTCGGACAGAGGGAGTAATAGTTAACAAAAGCGGGGGTGTAGAGAAGCAGAAACAAACTCATGGTACATATCTTCATCCTTATTCTGTACAAGCGAGGGTGTACAAAAATTGATGATCCTGATCCGAATGTCTTGGCATCAGTTAAAAGAATAGTAACACATGACGTGAATAATTCTTTGCTAGATCCTTATTCGGCCAAAGGTTAAGAAGGCAATGTTTGATAGTGGAGATCGGAAGGCCCTTGGATCGGATGGCTTGCGCGTGATATTTCATAAGAGGTTCTAGCCCATTCTTGGAGAAGATCCTGTTGATGAAGTGTTGAAGGTCGTCAATCCAGGTACAATCCCACTGGGGTGGAATGACACTGCTATAGTTTTGATCCCGTAAATAAATTCTCCTTCCACATTGGCTCGGTTTCAGTCTATCAATCTATGCAATGTTTTTTACAAGGTAATCCCAAGGATTCTAGCATCAAGGCTGCAAGTTTTTTTTACCAAACATTATAAGCCAAACGAAGAGTAGTTTTGCTCCTAGGCATCTTGCCACAGACAATGTCTTGGTAGCTTATGAAATTTTCCATGCGATAAAGAACATGAGAGATGTCCACAATGGTTGGTGTGTGGTGAAACTGGACATGCATAAGGAATGGGTTAAACTGCTTGTGGGTTAAACTGCTATTATGCTAAAATTGGGATTTCGTGAAGAGTGGGTTAAACTGCTTAGGCAATGTGTTTGTACAATAGAATACCATGTATGTTTTAACTCGGAAGAAACATAAATTTTTAAATCCTCTAGAGGCTTGAGACAAGGCGATCCATTGTTGCCTTATTTGTTTTTGTTATGTACTGAAGGATTGACTACTTTGCTAAATAAATCTGAGGAAGAAGGGAAACTTGCGGGAGTGAAGGTGTGCACGGAAGCATGGACCATCACTAATCTATTGTTTGCAGATGATTCATTAATCTTGACGAAGGCCAATACTGAGAATATGAGTGTCTAAAAGAAATCCTTACATCATATTGTGTCGCTTCGGTATAGAAGGTCGGTGTGGACAAGTCAAGTGTGTTTTTAGCCCTAATGCTAGAGTAGAGATGAAGGAACCAATTTGCAACAGTTTGAAGATAATGAATGTCGGTGTACAAAAAGAGGGGTACACTTTTTGTACCCCTATAACTGTGCACGGGCAGTCTGAGCCACGGGCACCACCACACCAAGCAAGGCAAGGGAGGTGAGCCAGGGTAAGACCGAAACTCAAGAGAATTAGAACGACGCCAAGGCCAAGACCACGAAGAGCAAAGGGGACGAAGCGGACTCCCCCGGCAAGATCCTTGCCGGGAGACAGTTCTAGCAGCCCCGGCAAGACCCTTGCCGCGGCGACTCGTCCCGCGCCTATGGAGCAAATCACCCTTGAGTCCACTGCCCCAAAGGGCAAGGATTCGGGAGACATCCCCGTGGTGACATGCAGATCTTTGTGAAGACATTCAAGATCAGATACGCACTAAGGAGACGACAACCCTTAGCGGGATCCCAGCCGAGGAAGACCACAAGGCCCCCGGCAAGCGCCTTGCCGGGGATGACAGCAGGCGCCTCGGCAAGACCCTTGCCGGGGCCCCGGCAAGGCCCTTACCGAGGACACCCGCAGGGCCACCATCAGGCCCACGCCGACTAAACCTCCATCACCGCATGCATGCAGCTGCCGACCCAACCAGCTGGGCAGGCACCCACGTGGCGGCATGCAGATCTTCGTGAAGACCCACCACTGTGCCACCTCAGCTGCCTGCCTACCTACATGGCATCACAGGCGTCGCTGGACAGGGCGCGTGTCGACACAAGAAGGAGCGACGACGGACGAGACATATCTCTCCCCCGTCCCCGATAAAGCAAGGACACCTAAGCAAGACGCATTAAATGCGCCTTGTCATGTAATGCGAGGGATAACCTCGCATCGTTGTACCCTTTCCACCTCCTGTGTGCCACTGTGGCAACCCCTTTTTCTATAAAAGGAGGCCCGAGGCGACCAGGAGAGGGATTTGGCTTTTTGGAGCTCCTCACGCCCCATAGCTAGCTGAAAAACATAGATATACAATCCACCAAAGCAGGAGTAGGGTTTTACGCATCCTCGCGGCCCGAACCTGGATAAACGAACCGTGTGCTATCTGTTTGATCCGCTCTTCTCACGACCCCGCGCCCCGCTAACCACAGTAGGGATTCTTGTGATCCCATAGGTGTCGTTCCCACCGACATCTTTGGCGCGCCAGGTAGGGGGGCGCAGTTGTGAGAATCGGCTTTAGCAGTTAGCTCGGCACTCCTTCATCTTCGTGACCCTTGGAGAAGAAAGGAGGCCAGAAGATCGACACTCGAGCGATTGCAAACAGAAGCTAAGTTGCACCGAACCCTTATTTGTTCTATCCTTCTTATATGAGGTTATTCCCCCCCAGAGATGTCACGCCTTTGTATGTGAAACCTGCACGCCTGGGGGCTCTCCCACGATCGGCAACGCCCTTGCCCTGTTTCGAGTCCGCTCAACAGCTCAAGCAGCTGCGTCGAGAATGGTAGAGTAGCCTTCCGCGATCAACAACGCTCTCGATTCTGACTCGAGTCAAGCTCGACAGTTCGAGCGGCCGCGTTCAGAACGGAAAGGTGGCTCGTCCGGCAGCACGCATACCCAGCAGGCCCATGGGGATCCGTCCCCAAAACGCCGCTAGGGGCTTCCGCGCCGGCGAGCCTACCCAATCGACGTAGGGCGCGCATACAAAGAGGAATTGAACGGGGAAATAACGTGCATGAAATTAAGAGTACTGCAAAAGTTGGTTTACATCACATCATTGTTGCGGTTCTAACTAAAGATGAAATTTGTCTTGGTCGTGAACCTGCAGCAGCAGTGAAGAACGGGATGCCTAATCCCGGCGCTGCCCTTCCACCCTCTTGATTTCGTCGATGTTGCTGATGACGGGCTTGATGCGCTCCTTGAGCACCGTGAGGTCAGTACCATCCGGCAAGCTATCCATCGCGGCATCGAAGTCGAGGTCGGGATTCCAGTACACCATCTTGGTGAGGACCTTGGTCATGACCCCCCGGCAAAGTCGTCGGGCTTCCTCGGCCAGCGTGGCCGCTCTTCTGGAGTGAAGATAAGCCAAGGCTCCAAGGACGCCCTCGAAGAACTTGGTCAGCTTGGCGTTGACGGTCTTGCTGTGCTCAGGGGCATACCTCACGTTTGGCATCCCCATGGTGGCCAACTGCGAGGTGACCCTGCCGGCGAAGTCCTCCAGACGGCTGATCCATATTTTCTCGCCCGCCACATATTCCTGGTGGGAGGCGGCCTCGTCCGCCCGCAGCTGCTTCTCCTCCTCCAGGCTCCTGGTCAAGGTCTCCTCCCGAGCCCTGCACTCCGACAACATCTTCTCGAGATCCTCCAGCTTCAGCTTGAGATCTCTGATGAAGTTTTGCGCTTCGGAGAGCTCCCAGTCCTGCTGATGGCCGCTCCTTGCGCCTCTATCAAGGCGCTGTTGAGCGTGCTCTTCTCGTTGGACAGCTTGAGGGCCTGCTCCTTCAGCTCGTCCCGCTCCACCTCCAAGTCCCTTACTTTGCCGGCATGGGCCAGAGCCTGGGCATCGAGTGCCTCCTTGTGCCTCTGCTCTCCAGCTCCCGAGTCCGCCGCGCGACAAGGGCCTCGAGCTCCTCATCCTTGCCACGGAGCGCTGCGGCAAGGTTCGCCTCACGCACGGTGAGGTCCTCTTCCTGGGAATCCAGTGCGGCTTGATGCTGGTTCCGGACGGCCTCGGCCGCGGCAGCCAAGTTAGCCGCCTTTTCCTGGGCCTTCTCGATGTCAGCCATCTTCATGGTGAGCTCGACATTGCGCTTGGCCAATTCCTCCTGAAAGGCCCTCTGCTCCTCGCGAGTCTGGTGGAACCAGGTCCGCGTCTCAGCAATGCGCGCCTTGAAATCCACCTACGCCTGGTCCACCGTTGCCGTCCTAGACTTAACCTTGTCTAAACGGACATGGTAGAGCGCCTGGAGTTTTCGGAAGTTGCCCCCCATAGCGCGAAAAAGCTGCTCTTCTGGAGAACCATCGCCGCCAACGCCCGGCTTATCGACAACCTCGAGCCCGGTGGCGGCAAGCACCTGGCCGTCAAAGACTTCCCCTTCGGCGGGCGCTCGGGAAATTGACGCTCCTGGAAGACGGACGAAAAGATCATCGCCCACCTTCAGATATCTGCCGGGGCCCGAGGTTGAGGAGGAGGGAGGCTGATCATCAACCACCTCTTCCTCGGCAGTGGCCTTGCCGGCTTCCCCGGCAGACCCACCGTTGGCGCCCTCGGCAGAAGCCTCGCCGGTCGCCTTGGCGGCCCCCACAGCGGTGTCCTCGGCAGCATCCTTGGTGGCCTCATCAGCGGCGACCTCGTCAGCATCCCTGGCGGCCTCCGCCGCGGCCTCCTCAGCAATATTACCAACAACAGTATCCACGTCCTCCATACATATTGAAGGAGGGCCTGGGTAGTAATGGGAGCATTGAAGCCAAGAAAAAGAATAAGGGAAAAACAGAGACGGAGGACATGCGACTCACCAGTGCCAGGCTGTGAAGCAGAAGTCCCCTCCCTGCCAGCATTCGGCGCCGTGGCAGAGTCACCAGCGCCCAAGTTCCCCTTTTCCTCCATGGGTGTGGGCTCCGTGCTTGATGCCCTTTGCCGGGGACACCCCTCGCGGCGGCGTAGTTGATGGGGGTGGTGTGTAGGGGGTAGCCCTCTGCGGCTCCTCCTGCTGCTGCTCCCCTCCTGCAAACCGACAAGGTCAACACCATAGCATCGAACGCCTACCACGTGTCGATAAAGAGGAGGGTGACAAACTTACGCTGGGGGCTGTGCTGGGGGCTGCTGTCCGGGCTGCTCAGCACCACAAGTGGCGACTTTGAAGCACTGGTCGGGGGCTGGCTGCCCGCCAAGGCCTTGGCCCTCTTCACCCTCTGGACCAACGTCTCTGCATCCCTGCAAAAGAAAAAATGGATCAAGATGAGTGACTTAATTCAGAGGAATGGAAATGGCAGTAAGGAACGGAGTACTTACTCGTCATCCATCCCCACCTCTTCCACCACTTTCCTTTTCCTCTTCGGGCTGAGAGGCCCGAGATCAAAAGCGACCTCCATGTCAACATCCGAGTCGACATCTGCCGGAGGAGGCGAAGACGGCGGGGTTTGTGCGCGCCCAGATGAGGAAGGGGCTGTTGTCTTCTTCTTCTCAACGGCCTTCGTCAGCCTCTTGGCTGCCGTGGCCCTCGTGTGACGCCCAGACCCCTCCAGGGTCAATTGAGGCCGTGTAGCCCTGCCGGGCCGGACCGGCTCGCCGAAGCCAGTCCGCCGCAGGACTCGCCCTCTTCCCCTGGTTGGCGTCGAGCCCGCCGCCAGGTCCTCCTCCGACGACGTCTCGTCGGTCGCGTCTTCGACAAGCGGAGCTCCAGTGTCGGCGCTGCTGACCTCCTCGGTTGCCGGCGCCCACCGGGTGAGCTCCTCTTCCTCCGCAGCTGTTGCGACCTTGTCCTCCACACCCCCGGCGCTGCCGGCCTCCATGGCAAGCTGTGCCTCCCTCGCCCTAGTGGCGATGTAGTCCAGCTCTGCCTGGGTTGTGTCCATGACAAGCCACCGCTCGGCGTCAGCATTGACATACACCTCGATCAGGGTGTCAAAGAATTGCTGCAAATCCGCGTTCTTCGGCTCCTTCCAGCTCGGGACAGGGCCGTGCGCATTACAGTCCGGCATCATGGCGATGATCTCGGACCGACGTGAATTGTTGCACAACGGGACCACCCCCGCTGGTAGCTTGAAAAACGGCCCCTTAAGGGCCTTGCCAACCTTTGTGGCAGCCCTCGCGGCCTTGCCAGTCCGTTCGACCTCGCCATTGCGACCCACATAAAGATGGAAAAGCCGCTAGCAGAAGTGGGCATGTGCCAACACCGTGAAATTGTGGTCGAGGCCAGGGCGGAGTCGCATAATGTCAGCCGGATTCGTAAAAAGCCAGGCTGGCCTCCCCTTGTTGTGCAACGGGGCGATCCGGCGACGAATGAAGTCCGCCCCGATCATCTCAAGGGTGAGTCCAGCACGGGTGAGCCGGAGAATCCTAGTAGCGGCGACGGTGAGCCTCCCGTCGGGGGCATCGACATCGCTCCAATCGCTGCCACGGACCGGCGGCACTCGGCGGACCTTGCAGAATTCCGGCGGGTCTTCATCCTCAATCCAGCACCACCGGCCACGCCATTCCTCCCACCTCTCCTTCACGGCACCGTCCGGGTACGCCCCCTTGGATCTTGGGATCCAGGTGACGCAACCAGAGACGGCACCTCCCGGCTGGATCCGAGGGAAGAAATAATGGTGGAAGAGCACCGTGTTGGGCTGCACCCCGGCAAAGCCTTCGCAAAGATGCACGAAGAAAGCCATGCACGCCACCGCATTCGGAGTAAAATCCAAGAGGCGAAAGCCGAAGGTGTGCATAATGTCGCAGAAGAAATCGGAGAAAGGCGGCATAACCCGCAAGAAAGATAATCGACGAAAAAGGGATACCGATTTGGAGTAGGATCGGCGCAAGCAGCAGGAATGACGCACGTCGCCGGGTGTCCCAAATTCTCTCCCCCCGTCTTCGCTCCCCATAGGGGCCTGAAGGAGGCCCGGAGCTCATGAACATCAACCGTCGAGGGAAGAAAAAGGTGGACTTCGTCCGGTCCCCCGACAGCGCGCTCTCCGGCGGCTCCACAGTCCCAACGCCCTTAGCCACCCCTTTGCCCTTGACGGATTTGGGCGCCATGGCGGCCAAGAAGTTTAGAGGGCTGAGGAAGGGGGATGGCAAAGCAACGACGGCGGGCGACGGCGGAAGCTTAGGAAGGAAGGAAGAGAGGAAACGACGGCTCTCAGATTGGAAAAGGCACGAGGAAAGAGGAGAAAGTGAGCAGCGCGCCCACGGTTATTCCTTTTTTATGGGGGAAAACGCGGGCCGCCTCCTTTCACATTAACTGTGGTGTGACGCATGCCCGCGGGAACCAACCCCATGCATGCTGCCCACGTCACACGCACCTCCCCACGCCGTGCCACGCGCGGGAGTCTTGGGAAGCGCAGCGCGCGAAGAACCTTACCGCGGTAAAAACCGCCCCGCCTGCCCGCGCACCGTTTTTGGGCCTAGCCCAACAACGCGTTGCGCTTATGTGTGGCCCTGGCCCGGGGGCTCCTGTCGGTGTACAAAAAGAGGGGTACACTTTTTGTACCCCTATAACTGTGCACGGGCAGTCTGAACCACGGGCACCACCACACCAAGCAAGCCAAGGGAGGTGAGCCAGGGTAAGACCGAAGCTCAAGAGAACTAGAACGACGCCAAGGCCAAGACCACGAAGAGCAAAGGGGACGAAGCGGACTCCCTCAGCAAGATCCTTGCCGGGAGACAGTTCTAGCAGCCCCGGCAAGACCCTTGCCGCGGCGACTCGTCCCGCACCTACGGAGCAAATCACCCTTGCGTCCACTGCCCCCAAAGGGCAAGGATTCGGGAGACATCCCCGTGGCGACATGCAGATCTTTGTGAAGACACTCAAGATCAGATACGCACTAAGGAGACGACAACCCTTGGCGGGATCCCAGCAGAGGAAGACCACAAGGCCCCCGGCAAGTGCCTTGCCGGGGATAACAGCAGGCGCCTCGGCAAGACCCTTGCCGGGGCCCCGGCAAGGCCCTTACCAAGGACACCCGCAGGGCCACCATCAGGCCCACGCCGACTAAACCTCCATCACCGCATGCATGCAGCTGCCGACCCAACCAGCTGGGCAGGCACCCACATGGCGGCATGCAGATCTTCGTGAAGACCCACCACTACGCCACCTCAGCTGCCTGCCTACCTACATGGCATCACAGGCGTCGCTGGCCAGGGCGCGTGTCTACACAAGAAGGAGCGGCGACGGACGAGACAGATCTCTCCCCCGTCCCCGATAAAGCAAGGACACCTAATCAAGACGCATTAAATGCGCCTTGTCATGTAATGCAAGGGATAACCTCGCATCGCTGTACCCTTTCCACCTCCTGTGTGCCACTGTGGCAACCCCTTTTTCTATAAAAGCAGGCCCGAGGCGACCAGGAGAGGGATTCGGCTTTTTGGAGCTCCTCACGCCCCATAGCTAGATGAAGAACACAGATATACAATCCACCAAAGCAGGAGTAGGGTTTTACGCATCCTCGCGGCCCGAACCTGGATAAACGAACCGTCTGCTATCTATTTGATCTGCTCTTCTCACGACCCCGCGCCCCGCTAACCACAGTAGGGATTCTTGTGATCCCATAGGTATCGTTCCCACCGACAATGACCGAGGCACTATTGGATACTTATCTAGGCTTACCATCCACTATGGGTTTAGATAGGACATATTGTTTCCAATTTTTGGTTGATCGAGTTATGAAAAGATTCACGAAATGGAAGGAAAGGCAACTTTCGACAGGAGGAAATGAAGTGTGATACATCTCCAATGTATTTATAATTTTTGATTGTTTCATGCTATTATAGTATCAATCTTGTATGTTTTATATGCAATTATATATTATTATTGGGACCTATTAACGGTTGTTGTTTTTTTGCCTGGTTTTCATTTTCCTGGAAATCAGTACCAAATGGAGTCCAAATGCCATGAAACTTTTTGTCGATTTTTTCTAGACAAGAGAGACCCTAAAACTTTCAGGAGGATACCTGAAGGCAAATGAGTAGATAGCAAGGCACTAGGATGCGTCCTGGGGGCGCCCTAGTACCTTTGTGGGTCCGTCGGGGCTTCTTCTGAGCTAATTCCAGCTCTTTAAATTCTCTAAACTCAGGAAACCAACAGAGAGCCACCCAAAATACTTTTTTCGACGCCGCAAGTTTCTGTTCTTCCACGATCCTATCTGGAGGCCTTTTTTGGTACTCTACGGGAGGGAGAATTGATCATGGAGGTATTCATCCGTATTAAACCTTGATGCCCTTCCAATGACGTGTGAGTAGTTCAATACATACCTACGGGTCTGTAGCTAATACCTAGATGGCTTGTTCTCTCTTCTGATCTTCAATACAATGTTCTCCTCGATGTTCCTAGAGATCTATTCAATGAAATCTTCTTTTGCGGTGTGTTTGTTGGGATTAGATGAATTGTGGTTTTATGATCGAAGGTGAAAGTGCGTTATATCGACTAGAGGGGGTTTGAATAGGCGATTTTTATGAAAGTCTTCAGAACATGGGAGTTTTGAAGACAAACGATAAAATTAAACCTATTACCATGCAGCGGAAGGTAGACTACACTAGGCAAACCATAGTCAAGTATTCAATGAAGTGAAAGCACAAAGACTAATAGCAGCTAGGTAGTAAGGATCAGGTAGGAAGATATTGTGAAGCCAAACAGAACACGCAGTCACTCAGTGAAGACAAATGATAGTGCAAACATACAATGACTTCACAAGGAGTAACAGTAAGTAAAGGGAAGTGAAGATGAAACCAGTGACTCGTTGAAGACAATGATTTGTTGGACCAGTTCCTGTTGCTGTGATAACTGTACGTCTGGTTGGAGCGGCTACGTATTTAAACCTTAGGACACAGAGTCCCGGACACCCAGTCCTGAACACGCAGCTCAGGACACCCAGTCCTCACCATATTCTCCTTGAGCTAAGGTCACATAGACCTCACCCAATCACTCTGGTAAGTCTTCAAGGTAGACTCCCAAACCTTCATAGACTTCGTTCACCGGCAATCCACAATGTCTCTTGGATGCTCAGAACGCGATGCCTAACCGGCTGGAGGATGCACAGTCCTCAAGTGTAATAAGTCTTCAGATCACGCAGACAAGAAGACTTAAGTGATGCCCAATTCTCTCTGGCTCTGGTGGTTAGGGCTTTATCCTCGCAAGGAATTCTCTCTCAAAGGCTTCGAGGTGGGTTGCTCTCAAACAACAAAAGCCATACTTTCAATCTGAGCAGCCAACCGTTTATGGTTGTAGGGGGTGGGCTATTTATAGCCACTTGGCAACCCGACCTGATTTGTCCGAAATGACCCTGGGTCACTAAGGAACTGACACGTGTTCCAACGGTCAGATTTCAAACTCACACGACAACTTTACTTGGGCTACAAGCAAAGCTGACTTGTCCAACTCTGGACAAGATTTGCTCTCATAGTCTTCACTCGAAGACATAGGTTTTTGGTTTAGGCATCACTTTAGTCATTCTGACTGGTTCTCTTGGACCCCACTTAACAGTACGGTGGTTCCTATGACTCAACACAAAAGAAAAAGAACTACAAAAGATCTAAGTCTTCGAGCTCCATAGGCTTCATATAGTGTCTTCTCTTGTCATAGTCTTCAATGTGAATATCTTCATATACCACCTTTGACTTCAATGTCTTCATAAAGTTTTAGGGGTCATCTCTGGTAGTAAAACCGAATCAATGAGGGACTTCTACCTGTGTTATCCTGCAATTCTCACAAACACATTAGTCCCTCAACTAGGTTTGTCGTCAATACTCCAAAACCAACTAGAGGTGGCACTAGATGCACTTATAGAAGGAAATATGCCCTAGAGGCAATAATAAAGTTGTTATTTATATTTCCTTATATCATGATAAATGTTTATTATTCACTCTAGAATTGCATTAACCGGAAACTTAATGCATGTGTGAATACATAGACAAACAGAGTGTCCCTAGTATGCATCTACTTGACTAGCTCGTTAATCAAAGTTGGTTATGTTTCCTAACCATAGACATGTGTTGCCATTTAATGAACGAGATCACATCATTAGAGAATGATGTGATGGACAAGACCCATCCATTAGCTTAGCATTATGATCGTTTAGTTTTACTGTTGTTTCTTTCTTCATGACGTATACGTACATATTCCTGTGACTATGAGATTATGCAACACCCAAATACCGGAGGAACACCTTGTGTGGTATCAAATGTCATAACGTAACTGGGTGATTATAAAGGTGCTCTCTACAGGTAACTCCAAAGTTGTTTGTTGAGTTGGCATACATCGAGATTAGGATTTGTCACTCCGAGTATCGGAGATGTATCTCTGGGCCCTCTCGGTAATGCTCATCACTATAAGCCTTGCAAGCAATGTAACTAATGAGTTAGTTGCGAGATGATACAATAAGGAATGAGTAAAGAGACTTGCCGGTAACGAGATTGAAGTAGGTATGATGATACCGACGATCAAATCTCAGGTAAGTAACATACCAATGACAAAGGGAATAACGTATGTTGTTATGCCGTTTAACCGATAAAGATCTTTGTAGAATATGTAGGAACCAATATGTGCATCCAGGTTCCGCTATTGGTTATTGACCGGAGATGTGTCTCAGCCATGTCTAGATACTTCGCGAACCCGTAGGGTCCGCGCGCTTAACATTCGATGACGATTTGTATTATGAGTTATATGTTTTGGTGACCGAAATTTGTTCTGAGTCCCGGATGAGATCACAGACATGACGAGGAGTCCCGAAATGGTCGAGAGGTAAATATTCGTATATTGGAAGGTAGTATTCAGACATCGAAATGGTTCCGAGTGAATTGGGTATTTTTCCGGAGTACCGAGGGGTTGCCGGAACCCCCCGAGGATGTGTTGGGCCTACATGGGCCTAAAGGGAGAGATAGGGAAGCCCGTGAGGGTGGCATGCATCCCCCTCCTACGGAGTTCGAATAGGACAGGGAGGAGAGGGCGCGGCCCCCCTTCCCTTTCCCTCTCCCTCTCCTTCCTATTCCCTTCGGTGGAGAAAGGAAAAGGGGGGCGAATCCTCCTTGGACAAGGAGTCCATGTAGGACACCCCCTTGGCGCGCCCCTCCTGGCCGCCGGCCTCCTCCTCCCCCCTTTATATACGGGGGCGGGGGGCACCCCGAAGACACACCAAGATTTCTCTTAGCCGTGTGCGGTGCCCCCCTCCACAATTTACTCCTCCGGTCATAGCGTCATAGTGTTTAGGCGAAGCCCTACACGGATCACATCACCATCACCATCACCATCACCACACCGTCCTGCTGACGGAACTCTCCCTCGACCCTCTACTGGATCAAGAGTTCAAGGGACCTCATCGAGCTGAACGTGTGCTGAACCAGGAGGTGCCGTACGTTCGGTACTTGGATCGGTTGGATCATGAAGACGTTCGGCTACATCAACCACGTTAATCTAACGCTTCCGCTTTCGGTCTACGAGGGTACGTGGACACACTCCCCCCGTCTCATTGCTATACATCTCCTAGATAGATCTTGCGTGATCGTAGGAATTTTTTTGAAATTGCATGCTACGTTCCCCAACAGTAGCATCCGAGCCAGGTCTATGCGTAGATGATATGCACGAGTAGAACACAATGAGTTGTGGGCGATGATAGTCATTCTGCTTACCACCAACGTCTTAATTTGATTCGGCGGTATTGTTGGATGAAGCGGCACGGACCGACATTACATGACCGCGTTCATGAGACTGGTTCTACCGACGTGCTTTGCACACAGGTGGCTGGCGGGTGTCTGTTTCTTCAACTTTACTTGAATCGAGTTTGACTACGGCTGGTCCTTGTTGAAGGTTAAAACAACACATTTGACGAAGAATCATTGTGGTTTTGATGTGTACGTAAGAACGGTTCTTGCTAGAAGCCCGTAGCAGCCACATAAAACTTACAACAACAAAGTAGAGGACGTCTAACTTGTTTTTGCAGGGCATGTTGTGACGTGATATGGTCAAGACATGATGAGATATAAATTGTTGTATGAGATGATCATGTTTTGTAGAAGTTATCAGCAATTGGCAGGAGCCTTATGGTTGTCGCTTCATTGTATGAAATGCAATCGCCATGCAGTTGCTTTACTTTATCACTAAGCGGTAGCGATAGTCGTAGAAGCAATAGTTGGCGAGACGACAACGACGCTACGACGGAGATCAAGGTGTCAAGCCGGTGACAATGGAAATCATGATGGTTCTTTCGAGATGAAGATCAAAGGCACAAGATGATGATGGCCATATCGTGTCACATATTTTGATTGCATGTGATGTTTATCTTTTATGCATCTTATTTTGCTTAGTACGGCAGTAGCATTATAAGATGACCCCTCACTAAATTTCAAGGTATAAGTGTGCTCCCTGAGTATGCACCGTTGCTATAATTCGTCGTGCCGAGACACCACGTGACGATCGGGTGTGATAAGCTCTACGTTCACATACAACGGGTGCAAGCCAGTTTGCATGTGTAGAATACTCGGGTTAAACTTGACGAGCCTAGCATATGCAGATATGCCCTCGAAACACTGACACTGAAAGGTCAAACGGGAATCATATAGTAGATATGATCAACATAGTGATGTTCACCATTGAAAACTATGCCATCTCACATGATGATCGGACATGGTTTAGTTGATATGGATCACGTGAATATTTAGATGACTAGAGGGATGTCTATCTAAGTGGGAGTTCTTAAGTAATATGATTAATTGAACTTTAATTTATCATGAACTTAATCTTGATAGTTTTTGCATATCTATGTTGTTGTAGATCAATTGCCCGTGCTACCGTTCCCTTGAATTTTAATGCGTTCCTAGAGAAAGCTAAGTTGAAAGATGATGGTAGTAACTACATGGACTGGGTCCATAACTTGAGGATTATCCTCATTGCTGCATAGAAGAATTACGTCCTGGAAGCACCGCTAGATGCAAGACCCGCTGCATGGAGCAACTCGGGACGTTATGAACGTCTGGCAAAGCAAAGCTGATGATACTCGATAGTTCAGTGTGCCATGCTTTACGGCTTAGAATCGAGACTTCAAAGACGTTTTGAACGTCATGGAGCATATGAGATGTTCCAGGAGTTGGAGTTAATATTTCAAGCAAATGCCCGAGTTGAGAGATATGAAGTCTCCAACAAGTTCTATAGCTGCAAAATGGAGGAGAACAGTTCTGTCAGTGAACACATAATCAGAATGTCTGGGTACCATAACCACTTGACTCAGCTGGGAGTTAATCTTCCTGATGATAGTGTCATTGACAGAGTTCTTCAATCACTGCCACCAAGCTATAAAGGCTTCGTGATGAACTATAATATGCAAGGGATGGAAAAGACAATTCCCGGGCTCTTCGCGATGCTAAAAGTTGCGGGGGTAGAAATCAAGAAGGAGCATAAAGTGTTGATGGTTAACAAGACCACTAGTTTCAAGAAAAGGGGAAAAGGGAAGAAGGGGAACTTCAAGAACAATAGCAAGCAAGTTGCTGCTCCCAGGAAGAAGCCCAAGTCTGGACCTAATCCTGAAACTTAGTGCTTCTACTACAAAGGGACTGGTCACTGGAAGCGGAACTGCCCCAAGTATTCGGCGGATAAGAAGGATGGGAAAGTGAAAGATATATTTGATATACATGATATTGATGTGTACCTTACTAATACTCGTAGTAGCGCCTGGGTATTTGATACTGGTTCTATTTCTCATATTTGCAACTCGAAACAAGGGTTACAAATTAAATGAAGATTGGCTAAGGACGAGGTGACGATGCGCGTCGGAAATGGTTCCAAGGTTGATGTGATCGCCGTCGGCACGCTACCTCTACATCTACCGTCAGGATTAGTTTTAGATCTGAATAATTGTTATTTGGAGCTAGCGTTGAGAATGAACATTATATCTGGATCTTCTTTGATGCGAGACGGTTATTCATTTAATTCAGAGAATAATGCATGGTTGTTCTATTTATATGAGTAATATCTTTTATGGTAATGCACCCTTGATGAGTGGTCTATTTTTGTTGAATATCGATTGTAGTGATACACATATTCATAATATTAAAGCCAAAAGATGCAAAGTTAATAATGATAGTGGACCTTATTTGTGGCACTGCCATTTTGGTCATATTGGTGTAAAGAGCATGAAGAAACTCCATGCTGATAGACTTTTGGAATCACTTGATTATGAATCACTTGATGCTTGTGAACCATTCCTCATGGACAAGATGACTAAGACTCCGTTCTCCGGAACAATGGAGCGAGCAACTGACTTACTAGAAATAATACATACTGATGTATGTGGTCCGATGAGTGTTGAGGCTCGCGGCGGGTATCGTTATTTTCTGACCTTCATAGATGATTTGAGCAGATATGAGTATATCTACTTAATGAAACATAAGTCTGAAACATTTGAAAACTTCAAAGAATTTCAAAGTGAAGTGGAAAATCATCGTAACAAGAAAATAAAGTTTCTACGATCTGATTGTGGAGGAGAATATTTGAGTTTTGAGTTTGGTCTTCATTTGAAACAATGTGGAATAGTTTCGCAACTCGCACCACCTGGAACACCACATCGTAATGGTGTGTTCGAATGTCATAATCGTACTTTATAAGATATGGTGCGATCTATGATGTCTCTTACCGATTTACCGCTATCGATTTGGGGATATGCTTTAGAGATGGCTACACTCACGTTAAATAGGGCACCATCTAAATCCATTGAGACAACACCATATGAACTGTGATTTGGCTAGAAACCTAAGCTGTCATTTCTTAAAGTTTGGGGCTGCGATGCTTATGTGAAAAAGCTTCAACCTGATAAGATCGAACGCAAATCGGAGAAATGTGTCTTCATAGGATACCCAAAGGAGACTGTTGGGTACACCTTCTATCACAGATCCGAATGCAAGATATTCGTTGCTAAGAATGGATCCTTTCTAGAGGAGTTTCTCTCGAAAGAAGTGAGTGGGAAGAAACTAGAACTTGTTGAGATAATTGTACCTTCTCCATAATTGGAAATTAGTTCATCACATAAATCAGTTCCAGTGATTCCTACACCAATTAGCGAGGAAGCTAATGATGATGACCATGAAACTTTAGAACAATTTACTACCGAACCTTGTAGGTCAACCAGAGTACGATCCGCACCAGAGTGGTACGGTAATCCTGTTCTGGAGGTCATGTTCCTAGACCATGATGAACCTATGAACTATGAGGAAGGATGATGAGCCCAGATTCCACGAAATGGCTTGAGGCCATGAAATCTGAGATGGGATCCATGTATGAGAACAAAGTGTGGACTTTAGTTGACTTGCCCAAGGATCGGCAAGCCATAGAGAATAAATGGATCTTCAAGAAGAAGACGACGCTGACGGTAATGTTACTGTCTACGAAGCTCGACTTGTTGCGAAAGGTTTTCGACAAGTTCAAGGAGTTGACTACGATGAGACCTTCTAACCCATTGGGATGCTTAAGTCTTTCCAAATCATGTTAGCAATTGCCGCATTTTATGATTATGAAATTTGGCAAATGGATGTCAAAACTGCATTCCTTAATGGATATCTTAAAGAAGAGTTGTATATGATGCAACCAAAAGGTTTGTCGATCATAAAGGTGCTAACAAAGTGTGCAAGCTCCAGTGATCCATTTATGGACCGGTGCAAGCCTCTCGGAGTTGGAATATACGCTTTGATAGTGTGATCAAAGCATATGGTTTTATACATACTTTTGGAGAAGCCCGTATTTACAAGAAAGTGAGTGGGAGCTCTGTAGCATTTCTAATATTATATGTGGATGACATATTGTTGATTGGAAATATATAGAATTTCTGGATATCATAATAGGATACTTGAATAAGAATTTTTCAATGAAAGACCACGATGAAGCTGCTTATATATTGGGCATCAAGATCTATAGAGATAGATCAAGACGCTTAATTAGACTTTCACAAAGCACATACCTTGATAAAGTTTTGAAGAAGTTCAAAATGGATCAGTCAAAGAAAGAGTTCTTGCCTGTGTTACAAGGAGTGAAGTGGAGTCAGACTCAATGCCCGACCACTTCAGAAGATAGAGAGAAAATGAAAGTAATTCCCTATGCCTCAGCCATAGGTTCTATCATGTATGCAATGTTGTGTACCAGACTTGATGTGTGTCTTGCTATAAGTTTAGCAGGGAGGTACCAAAGTAATCTAGGAGTGGATCATTGGACAGCGGTCAAGAACATCCTAAAATACCTGAAAAGGACTAAGGATATGTTTCTCGTTTATGGGGGTGACAAAGAGCTTGTCGTAAATGGTTACATAGATGGAAGCTTTGACACTGATCTGGATGACTCTAAGTCACAAACCGGATACGTATTTATTTTGAATGGTGGAGCTGTAAGTTGGTGCAGTTCCAAGCAGAGCATCGTGGCAGGATCTACGTGTGAAGCGGAGTACATAGCTGCTTCGGAAGCAGCAAATGAAGGAGTTCATATCCGATCTAGGTGTAATACATAGTGCATCTGGTACATTGAAAATCTTTTGTGAGAATACTGGAACAATTTCCTTGGCAAAGGAATCCAGATTTCACAAGAGGACCAAACACATCAAGAGACGCTTCAATTCCATGCGTGATCAAGTCAAGGAGGGAGACATAGAGATTTGCAAGATACATACGGATCTGAATGTTGCAGACCCGTTGACTAAGCCTCTATCACGAGCAAAACATGATCAACACCAATCCTCCATGGGTGTTAGAATCATTACTGTGTAATCTAGATTATTGACTCTAGTGCAAGTGGGAGACTGAAGGAAATATGCCCTAGAGGCAATAATAAAGTTGTTATTTATATTTTCTTATATCATAATAAATGTTTATTATTCATGCTAGAATTGTATTAACCAGAAACTTAATGCATGTGTGAATACATAGACAAACAGAGTGTCCCTAGTATGCCTCTACTTGACTAGCTCGTTAATCAAAGATGGTTATGTTTCCTGACCATAGACATGTGTTGTCATTTGATGAATGGGATCACATCATTAGAGAATGATGTGATGGACAAGACCCATCCGTTAGCTTAGCATTATGATCATTTAGTTTTATTCCTATTGCTTTCTTCATGACTTGTACATATTCCTCTCACTATGAGATTATGCAACTCCCAAATAACGGAGGAACACCTTGCGTGCTATCAAACGTCACAATGTAACTAGGTGATTATAAAGATGCTCTAGAGGTGTCTCCGAAGGTGTTTGTTGAGTTGGCATAGATCGAGATTAGAATTTGTCACTCCGAGTATCGGAGAGGTATCTCTGGGCCCTCTTGGTAATGCACATCACTATAAGCCTTGCAAGCAATGTAACTAATTAGTTAGTTGCGGGATGATGCATTACGGAATGAGTAAAGAGACTTCCCGGTAACGAGATTGAACTCGGTATGATGATACCAACGATCGTATCTCGGGCAAGTAACATACCGATGACAAAGGGAATAACGTATGTTGTTATGCGGTTTGACCGATAAATATCTTCGTAGAATATGTAGGAACCAATATGAGCATCCAGGTTCCGCTATGGGTTATTGACCAGAGATGTGTCTCGGTCATGTCTACATAGTTCTCGAACCCGTAGGGTTCGCACGCTTACGTTCGATGACGATTTGTATTATGAATTATGTGTTTTGGTGACCGAAGTTTGTTCGGAGTCCCGGATGAGATCATGGACATGACGATGAGTCTCAAAATGCTCCAGAGGTAAAGATTCATATATTGGAAGGTAGTATTCGGACATCGGAATGGTTCCGAGTGATTCGGGTATTTTTTCGAAGTACCGACGTATTACCGGAACCCCCCGGGGAAGTGTTGGGCCTACATGGGCCTAAAGGGACAGAGCGGGAAGCCCACGGGTGTGGCGCGCGCCCCCCTCCTAGGGAGTCCGAATTGGACAAGGAGGACGTGGAGCCCCCTTCCCTTTCCCTCTCCCTCTCCTTCCTATTCCCTCCGGTGGAGAAAGGAAAGGAGGGGGGGGCAAATACTACTTGGACTAGGAGTCCAAGTAGGACTCCCCCCTTGGCGCGCCCCTCCTAGCCGCCGTCCTCCTCCTCCCCCCTTTATATACGGGGGTGGGGGGCACCCTAAAGACACACCAAGATTTCTCTTAGCCGTGTGCGGTGCCCCCCTCAACAGTTTACTCCTCCGGTCATAGCATCGTAGTGCTTAGGTGAAGCCGTGTGCGGATCACATCACCATCACCGTCACCATGCTGTCGTGCTAATGGAAATCTCCCTTGACCCGTTACTGGATCAAGAGTTTGAGGGACGTCATCGAGCTGAACGTGTGCTGAACACGGAGGTGCCGAACGTTCGGTACTTGGAATCGGTTGGATCGTGAAGACGTTCAACTACATCAAACGCGTTAATCTAACGCTTCCGCTTTCGGTCTACGAGGGTACGTGGACACGCTCTCCCCGTCTCATTGCTATGCATCTCCTAGATAGATCTTGCGTGATCGTAGGAATTTTTTTGAAATTGCATGCTACGTTCCGCAACAATGATCAGATTATTCATGAATATTATTTGAGCCTTTTCTAAATTCTTATACGCATGATTGTTATAGCTTTGTATTTATCTCCGATCTAACCGTTTAGTTTGTCCAACAAGATTGATTAATCTTGCACTGGGAGAGGTGCCTTCTAATGGGTTCATTCTTGTGGTGATCTATATCCAAGTGACAGAAAGCGACAAGGCATGTATTTGTATTGTTGCCATTATGGGGAAAACGACGGGGTTTATTAATACTGATTGAGTTTACTTTGTCTACATTATGTCATCTTGCTTAAGGCGTTACTCCGTTTTTTTATAAACTTAATACTCTAGATGCATGCCGGATAGCGGTCGATGGGTGGAGAATAGTAGTAGATGCAGACAAGAGTCGTTCTACTTGTCTCGAATGTGATTCATATATACATGATCATTTTCTTGAATATCATCATAACTATGCGCTTTTCTATCAATTTCCCAAAAGTAATTTGTTGACCGACCGTATGCTTTTTGTTTGAGAGAGAAGCCTCTAGTGAAAAGTATGGCCCCGGGGTCTACCTTTATCATATATTAAAATCCAAAAATACCTTGCTGCAATTTGAGAATGGCCCCGGGGTAACACATGTATCTAGAGTAATACATTCGCTTGTGTTAGAATTGTGTCGAATATTATTGAACAAGGTGGGTTACAGTTGGACTTGGTTTTGGACTGTGTGTAGATAGGGTAAGAGTTGTGTCCTAATAGGACAGTTGTATCCTAGGCCTCTCATATATGTCAGGGGTAGACACACGATGTAACATATGCCAACATAATAGCACAGGAATGCAGCGGAAGCCGGCGGTATGTGTCGGCGTCCAGGGCGTCCGGTGCGGTTTTTAGCGGTGTCATGGGGAGGAGCGCCCGTAGTCAGGCCCCGAGGATGTAGCCATATCGGTGAACCTCGTTAACAAATCATGGTGTCGTGCTCGTGTGATTGTTTGATCCTCAGATGATCGACCGTATGCCTAGAATTTATTCTAACAAGTGGTATCAGAGCAAGGTTCGAAGAGACCATGAAATTTGATCTAAGGGAGCTGTGGCGGAGATCAAAAGTTGATCGGCGTGTGGCTGAGAGATCAAAAGTTGTGGCCGTTGTGGATAGCGACTGGTTCGATTGGGATCGGCAACATGATCAAGCGATCTGCGCGGATTAGCAGCGAAAAGATTCATCAACATTGATCCTGCAAAAGTCTGTTGTGTGAATCGGTGGGTGCGAGGAAGATTGATGATCGGCGTGGTTCTATTTGCGTTTCGGGAAGAAATCAGAGGTAGTAGGCGGGGTCATCAATGTTGTGAAATGACTCGAGGCCGTCTCGGCGAGATGAGATGGGCAGTGAAAAACACGTGGCAGCGTAGCGTGGAACTCAGCAGGATTCCCGATCGGTCCCGGAGGCTCGGGCGATAAGTATGTGGAAGGTCGTCGTCCGCGATGGATCGATCGTGGCGGCGAAGGAACGTGAGCAGAGTTCTCAGCGAGATCAGGCCGAGCGCATACCGCATGAGGATAGTGATGCATTGCGGAGACCCAAGTGCGGGGTTGTGGCCAGTGCAGCCGGGCAGGCCGCAAAGCGCGGTGGGTCGAGCAGGCCAGCAGGCCGGTCCATGTGGTGTTGTGCTTGTGTGCATAAGGCCCAGCCGAGCATGCTGGGTCGATAGGGCGCTGACGTGCACAGGGAGCCATCACTACTAGGGAAAAGCATATACACATAATCTTATCAGCAGCACGCTTTAAAATAAGGCGCTGCTGCTAATTAGCAGTAGCGAGCTCAAGAATAACTCGCTGCTGAAATAAATATAGCAGTAGCGCGCCAGCTCAAAGACGTGCTACTCTATAATTCCCACGAGGCCGCCGCGAGGCTAGCTATAGCAGCAACGCGTTATAACGACGGGCGCTACTGCTACGTAGCATAGTAGCAGCGCATCTCGCCAATAAGCGCTACTGCTAAGTTTACTACAAAAATTTAGTCCCACCTCGTTCCGTGAAGAGAGTTTCTACCACCTTAAATATGTTACGTCTCAAACTTTGACAACCACTTGGTCTTCATTGAACTCTATGTGTAGAATTTGTGGCTGCAATATGAGTCTTCACCTGTTCCTAAACCTGTGAGGACTCATATTGACAAATCAGATTGTACACAGAAAGATTGTTGATGATCAATGTATGTTTGATACATTGAACTATAAGTCTATTTTTACATGCTGACACAGCAGTAGCCCTTCTTTGTGAAAGGCGCTGCTGCTAGGTAGTTTAGAAGTAGCGTCTTTCTCTATAGCGTGCTACTGCTTAGCCATTCCATCTCCCACCCCATCTCCTCTATCTGATCCACTCACAGTCACACACTCACTGGATCCCTCTCAATCCCCCGCGCTGGTCCTCCCCCGTCGCCCCTCCTCCCTCTGCGCCACTGTCACCTCCTCCTCCTTGCTGGACTCGGTACCGGCCTCCTCCTCTGTCCTCCCTCTCCACTCGCCGCTGGTCGGCCCCTCCTTGCTCCGCCTTCCTCCTCCGTCCTCCCTCCACTGGCCGCCGGCCGGTCCCTCCTCGCTCCGCCTTCCTACTCCGTCCTACTCTCTTCTCCCTCCTCGAGTCGCCCCTCCTTCTCCCTCCTGCCTGCCACATTTTTATTTAGTAGGCTAGTTCATATGCAACATTTTGATTTAGTTGATATGATTTAGTTGATTTAGTAGGCTAGTTGATTTAGAACATTTTGATTTAGTTGATTTAGTAGTCTAGTTGATTTAGTTGATTTAGAACATTTTGATTAAGTTGATTTAGTAGGCTAGTTCATTTAGTTGATTTAGAACATTTTGATATAGTTGATTTAGTAGGCTAGTTCATTTAGTTGATTTAGAACATTTTGATTTAGTTGATTTAGTAGGCTAGTTCATTTAGTTGATTTAGTATGCACCATTTTCATTTAGTTGATTTAGAACATTTTCATTTAGTTTATTTAGTTACTTTTTGGCAAAATGTAGGTGGTACCTTGTCATCTAATATGTTACTAGATCTTAGGATTATAATTGTCCATCAAATTGCTTCTCGCGGAAGAACCAAAAATATCTCATGCTACTGTTTTTCTTTCCTGTGAAGTGGATCATTAATCCTTTGATCATATTGCTTTAGGAAAAATGGCACCACCACCATCACCACTATGTCGACTGTGCAAGTCAAGGTGCGCCATCAGCCTTGCAACTGGCAAGCTTTTCGGCATCTACTTCCAGCCAGGTTTTCGTCATGCGGCGGTAAGAAATTAGATGAAATGTAATAACTATTTTATTTTTAGTGTTGGCATTACTGCATTGTGTCATTTTTGTTATTTTTAGTGATGAAATGCAATGTGAGGTTGAAATTCAACAAGCTGACAGGAGACACTGTGACATTTGAGGCTCCTGGGGGGCCGTACACTATGGAGGTCGAGAAAGGACGCAATATGTCGTAGATTGGAGGAGATGGATGGGCCCATTTCGTCGCTCGCATGCGTCTTACTGGTGGTGAGTTGATCAGCTTCTCCTTCAGAGCAGAAAGACCCAAGCTGGCTGTCATTTATCTCAACCTGGTGGAAGATGATGAAGATAATGAGGACCCACTCGATGAAGATGATGAGGACCCACTTCATGAAGCCATCGTAGCTCAAAGAACAAGGCTAAGCGAGGAGGAGGTGTCTAACCTGTGCGACATAATTTCGCCACATGCTGACTTTGTCGGGGTGCCATTCGTGACCCGCCTGACAAATACCATTGTTGATCGACATGATATGGTATGTTATACTTACAAATGCAAATTATCCTATGAAATACTTAGTGTACAGTCCAATGATATGGTATGTTGTGTGGAATCTAGTCGATGATAGGTTTTAGTGTAGAGTTCGATCACATGCTTATTAGTGTAGAATCTAAGGAAACTATTAATAGTGTATATAATCCATATGTACTTATTTGGGAGGCTATTTATTAATTGAAATGTTTTTCTTATTCAGAAAATGGCAAAGAGCATATATGTGAGTTATGGTATCGAGCCTGATGAAGAAGGCTTAGCTGGACTACGCCTTACTGCAAGGGGCTCCGTCACAACCTGTACTTACCGCGTGGACACGGACGGTCACACACACTTAAACTCGGTTGGGTGGAAGAAATTCCTCGATGGCAAGAATCTTCGTGTTGGACAGGCCATCCTAATTACTATCGGGAAACACCAACCGCCCAGGCTTGAAGATGATGATTGTCTTCGATATCATCTAGAACTACATATGTGTGTGTGGCTATATCATCTAGAACTACATATGTGTGTGTGGCTATATCATCTAGAACTACATATGATGATCGTCGTCGATGTCATCTAGAACTACATATGATGATCGCCGTTGATATGACCTTGTACTGCTTGAGGATGCATGTTGACTATGCATTAAATTGTTATCTAGTACTCCCTTCGTTC
This sequence comes from Triticum urartu, assembly GCF_003073215.2. Lineage (NCBI taxonomy): Eukaryota > Viridiplantae > Streptophyta > Magnoliopsida > Poales > Poaceae > Triticum > Triticum urartu. The sequence continues at coordinate 3,958,487 of NC_053023.1, forward strand.
CAAATTACTCATCGTGGTTTGAACTAAAACCACGACGAGTAATTTGGAATGAAGGGAGTACTACCCAGTAAAGGTTTATGAATTTGATATCTACTAGCAGTACCAAGTATCTAGTATCTGAAAGGGAAACTCAAAGGGAAACTGAAAGGGAAAGGGGTACGGGGGGGGAGGGGGGGAATGATGAAAGATATAGCAGTAGCGAGGGACTACGAAATCGCTACAGCTAAGTAATAGTAGCGCGTTCATAAAAAGCGCTGCTGATATCGTCAACAGTAGTAGCGCGGGTAAGGACCGTGCTACTACTATAAGTTAGCTGTAGCGCCTTATTAGTAGCGCGGCCACCCGCGCTGCTGCTAGACTCGAAACCCGCTCTACTACTAGGGTTTTCCCTAGTAGTGCATGGAACAGCCTGCGGGCTGGAAAGCTGCCAGCCGGACATGTAGTGTATGAGATTTGTTAGAGAAAAAAAAAGGTCTTGAAAGTCCCGAGAGGGGCAGACACGCACAATGTTCCAAAGCTTTTGGCATGAAATATATGCACAAGTTTGTTACGTGCATGGTCAAAGACGAAACACGGTGAAGCAATTGGAGCAGGTGTGCATGAGGCTGATTTTGCACATGACTGAATGTGGTTACTATAGCACACATTGTGGTGGCTTGATCGGAACACATGAGATGTGAAGGTGGCCGGGACATAATTCAAGGATGGATGACGTGCGTATAAGGCTTGGAGGAGTCTGGAGCGTGTCGTGGAAGGATCATCCAAACACAGGGCATCAAGCAATGCACGATGTGTGGACGGAGACGATGCAGGGTTGACTATGGTTGCAGTCGGACAAGGTCGGCTGGGTTGGAGTCGACAATCTGACCGATCGACAAGGATGTCGGTTGGACAGAAGACGGCGGTGATTTCAGTGACGATGACACATGAGCGTGATGCTGATGGTATGACTTCTGGGGCGTGCAAACACGCGGTACATACCTGAGGGCTTGTGCAGCTTCGACAAGACTGGCGCAGGGTTGATTCAAGGTAGTGCACACATGAGAACTTGAAGTCGACGGGGCGTGGTGGTAGTATAGCACAGCTACATGGAGTCATGTTGAAGGTGAAGCTGGAGTCTGATGACGACTTTACTCTGAGCTGATGGAGGGGCTACGGCGTAAGGATCCGGAGAATCGTAGCCTATTTTTGCGGGAAGGCGAGAGACACATGGTTGAGGCTGGGTACTAGTGGTCTGCTGGGGACATGATACTCGGCATTAGCCGGTGATAATCGATGGTTCTCTGCACTGGGGGTTAAGGCAGTGGGGGCTAGCTGCCCGGGAGACTCGATCAGGACAGCAGAGGCTCAACGCGGTGATAGCGGCGAGGCATGCGGTAAGCACGGGACATAGCGATAGGCCAAAGCATTGGTGGTCAGACAAATTGTGAAGGGGGTAGTGCTGAAGCAGTGTTGATGAGTACCGGATTCAAGTTGGCGACTGGGTCTATTGGTGCCAGAAGATGGATAGGAGCTTACCATGGAGAATCTGATAAAGTGGCGGAGAGTCTGAAATTGTCAAAGGTTGAGAGAGTACATGGCCATACATTCTGTGGTGTTCAGTGCACATAACAAAGTGCGGATAACAAGCACATAAGGAGGTGGAGTGCTATAGATGTGGGACATATCAGAGACTATCCGGGAAAAGGGTGAGACAACTGGGAATTTGTCACAGGGTGACACAGGGCGACGGTGAAATTCTTTCAAGTTTCAAACAAGTTGTACAGAAAGAGCGGTGACGTTAAGTTCAGGTAACTCTTTTATGTGGCGTCCAATATGTGAGTTGTTCATTTTCATGCAGATAGTGGTCGGTGTGTGATGGCGTTGAACGGATTCATCGGAAATTGGGAGCACAAAGTAGAGTAATGTAGAACTTAATTTTGCTCGAGTGTTGACTGTGAAGAAGACGAGAAGGGACTACAGTTGTAGGTGGAGTCACATGGAGTCTGGGAGTAGCAGCGGTGCTCATGGCATATCTCAAGTTCAATATACATGGAGGCTCGACGCATGGATGAATTCAAGATGATGAAGAATATTCACCAAGGGGGAGTTTGTTAGAGTTGTGTCGAATATTTTTGTACAAGGTAGGTTACAGTTGGACTTGGTTTTGGACTACGTATAGACACGATAAGAGTTTTGTCCTAATAGGACACTTATATCCTAGGCCACTCATATATATCGGGGGTAGACACACGATGTAACTTACGCCAACATAACAGCACAGGAACGCAGGTGAAGCCGGCGGTATATGCGAGCGTCCAGGGCGACCGGGTGCGATATTGTAGCGGTGTGATGGGGTGGAGCGCCCATAGTCAGGCTCCGGGATGTAGCCATATCGGTGAACTCGTTAACAAATCTCGGTGTCATGCTCGTGTGATTGTTTGATCCTCGGATGATCGACCGTATGCCTCGAATTTATTCTAACACCTTGTCCTTGTAAAAAGATACACACTTTATATAACACGTTTTTTTAATTCACTGGCATAGTGGCACGTGCACATACACATGTAACGTTTAATTTGTTACTTATTTGATAGACAAATATTATTAACATAAGAGCATGGAGTTAATAGGGATACTTAAGGATATTCTCTTGGGTGCATGGGCTTGGATGAACCCAGTTAACAGTAAAATCACTAAAACAAGAAAATTCCAAAAAATAGGTGCAAGCAAAATGTGCACGTGAGTGATGTTCGTGCAAATTTTGGTGAAATTCGGACATTCGAGGAGCGTGTGGCAAAAAAGACAACATCAGGCATGAAAAGTGCTTTTTTCAAATGTTTCTCACATACCCGAATTTTGTTTATTTTTTTGCCATGGGCTCCTCGCATGTCCAAACTTCATGAAAATTTTCACAAGCATCACACATTTGAGCATCTTACATCACCAATATTGTTTTCTTGATTTTCTTTCTATTTTCTGTGATTACACTATTCATGTCGGGGTTCATCTGAACCTGTGCACCAAAAAGCCGCTCCCATTCTTTTTTGGCAGCATTATTGTTAACCTTATTGATATGAATACAACTTTTCCTTTCAAAGAAAAATATAAACAATCAAAAAGAATCATGAAAACCTTAATTAAAGTACTTTCTTTTATGTTCCAAAGAAAGTAAAAGCACCAAATTTTCTACGTATTTGGCATGTATTTTTTGACAATTATTAATTATTAATGTTAGGAAATCATTAATTGGTTTCCTTCAAAAATCAACTGAATCTAGAAGATAAGAAAAAATTGAAATATAAATTGAAGCATGGCAAGCAGAATGTATAGGATTAGACAGATAACAAGAGAGTAAATGTAATATGTAGGACTTATTTCTGCTGGAAGAAACTCACCGGCAACGACCCCGAAAATCCTCCTTGCTCTCTCGTAAGTGTCATTAGGTAACCCTCAATTGTAAGGGTGAGGTACCCTAGCAATAAGTATTTCCCTCGATCGAGGTTTACCAAACCAATAGGCACTTCTGCAGCAAACAAAGTCATCCGTACCTACACACCAAACACAAAAAATATTGCCCCCAACGTTTGAAGAAGGTTGTATCCTGCAAATACAAGTATAAATTGTATGGTATGGTTGGAATTGATAGACATAACAAAATGATAAAACGAAACAACATGAAAATTAATTGTAACTATGTATGCAACTAAGATAAAGTAGATTGAGGGGCCATAGCATAACTAGTGGCATCTCTCCATGTAAGATATATGTGTTGTGGTGAACAATTACAGTTGGGCAGCGATTAAATTGCAATATTTATGTTTAGGATTATGATCGTTCATTCGATAATCTTATATAGGCATTATGTCCGTAATATGTAGACCCATATCCCAGTGCATCTACAACTTATACTGTATCGTCTTCCTAAATGTATTAATTTTGTAACAATTAGAGTACTACAATAATCAATATGATATAATGTTGATAGTAAAACTATCATCCAAGTGTGATAAGAAAACCATTGTTTTATGCATAGAAACAATCAAATGCATGCCCTTTGCCTTTGTCACTTGGATGAATCACCACCAGATTGAACCCACTACCATGAACTACTCCCTCTCAAGAACTACCTACCAATCTTGGCCAAATAAGAAAAATAGATTGGAGAGCACATGAATACTTAATTATGTAGCAAAGTAATTTCAAAAGATTCAATATGCTTCGAAGAACAATCTGATCGGAAAGTGACAATTCATCATATCGCAGCAACACAAACACTGATTATGGTCCCGATTATGCGAGGTAGCTCACAGAAACTTTATTTTGAGTCATATGGCATAAATGATGCCATATAGCTACTGCTATCGACCAAAGGTCCTAAGAAAACTACTCATACATGGTCATGGTAGCAACAAGGTTGATGAAAATTTCTTCGGTGATGGATCCCCCCTTGTGGCAGGGTTGCTTAACAGGCCTCTAGATTAGATCTCCTCGGAATAGGAATTTGCAGCGGCAAAAAAATTGAGGAAAAAATTGTACGGATGGTTTCATAAAATGTGGGATTTATAGGAAAAAGATGGTCGAAAGGCAGTGGCCAGCGGCCCCGCATGGCCTGTCCATACGGGTAGGGTCCTGGACGCGTGGGGGCCTAGCGTGGCCCCCTGTCCCCTTCTGATGCTTGCTGGAACATTGTCCCGAAATAATTCATCTTAAATTCCCAAGTTCTTTTGACCTCCATAAATATTGATCTTCCGCAAAGTTAGAAACATGCAGAATACAACAACCGGCTCTGTGAAATGTATCAATAGGTTAGTCAAGAAAAATAATATAAATTGCTATAAAAATACTCAAAAAGTGCATTATAATAGCTTGAAAAAATATAAATTATAGATACATTTGAGAGTTATAAGTCATCCATAAAAGCACAAACTAGCCCAGGTAAAATATTATGTTTGTTTAAGAAAAAGATAGTGGACTCAAAGTTCACTACAAGATACCACTTGTGGTGGAAATGGTTTGAAAGTTTTTGGTTCATCTATTGTATGGAAACTTTAATATGTTCAGAATTATATCCATAAGAAAAGAATTTCTTAGTTTTATTATTCTTTCTTGTTAAACCAAATTATTATAAACATTTTGGTGATCTCTATCTAACTTGAAAGTGGTTTGAACATTTTGATGATCCTACTTTTTGTTGAAGTGTAATTTAAGGTACCAATAAGATATTATATAAAATGTTATCGTGAAGGATGTCGTTACAAACATGGCCCTATTTACGTGTTGATTCAGTCACACACATACATGAGATTACCGTGAAAACCAACATGGCAACTTCTCCAATATCAATGGTAATGTCACAGAGTGATAGAGCATGGTGTTTATAAGGTGCATAATAGAAGTTTCTCTACACTCACATTTGATGAAGTTCTTAATACATGAACTATATAGAAATAATAGCAACATTATTGATCTACGTAAGAAAATACGTGATGCGAAGCGTGGCCTGAGAAGTGAGGAGTTGGCACAAAACTAGTGGGAGGAGGAAGAAAAGGCAGATGGGAATTAGAAAGGGAATGACTCTGCATTAAACATGGAAATGTTTTATGTCATAATTGAAATTAGTTGGACATGATGATGTTTATTAAGGATATGGAAGGAAGATAAACTAGTAAGCATCATAGGCAGCTAATGTGGTAGCGCTACATTAATAGGAAAAATAGGTAGTGGGTTACACCTATTTAGGAATCAAGGATAAAATCCTTGAGAAGTCAAACAATAGTGATAATACTGCTAGCCTGCATGATAACTTCCAAGATGATACTATCAACAAATAGCAATAGAGAATGATGCAATGAAATATTAGGAGAACACGTAGAAAATGTGGTACATTTCGGAGAAATTTGGAGTAATCACTATACGACTAATTATTTTAGTAATATATTCTATCACAAAGTGTTCTGCAATGCTAATTATTAGAAAATATATAAAGAAATGCAATTTTGAGATAAGGATTTCAGATTTCTAACCAAAAAGTGGTATGCCAAAGATATAGTATGGTTAATAGTATTTCTTCAAGCTGAAATGTGGCGCAAGCAAAATAATTAAGGTAAATCTATGAACTAATCAGAATCAATAATTAAATTAGATAACATAAGCATAAGAAAATCCCATTTAACTAAATAGTTTATGCACGCTAACATATTCCGTCAACATGCCACCATGCGACCGTAGTATGTAATTATGCATGGAAAAATGCCCACCACAACATGCAACCATGAAGAGGGAAATGACTATCTCAACATGCAACCATCCATAAAAATCCTATCTCAAAATGCAACCATGCATGGAAATTGATTTGGCCATTTCGTATTGTTCTAATCATATTTAATATTTCAAATAATTATTAGATTCCCACTATCTTATTTATCTTGATATTGTTAACCAATTTCTCTCAACATGGAATCATGGCAACTCACCATGTAATCATGCATGGATAAAGGCTCACCACAACATGCAACGATGCATAGGAAAATGCCTATCACAACATGCAACCTTGCATGGTAACGATTTACAAATTCCTATTATGCTACTTATATTCAATAAATATTTGACGACTATATAATAATTAAATAAAATTATTGTAAATAGTACTATAGACTCCCATGATACACATGGGGTATCATATAGGTTCCCAGAGGAGGTTTACACATGTTGAGTCTGAATTGAAGGAACGATATAAATAAAGGAATGCAAAAATCTAAGCAAAGTAAAATTAGCATGTACCTGATAAGTAAGTTTAGTACATAACATAGGTGAACTATCAACAATGGGTATTTCAAAATCATTAAAATGATGGTGCTCAGTGTATCATTTGCTTTTGGAACATGATTATCTAGCAGTAAACATGGGATCATGTGTATGCATACTTTTCTTTCCGTGTTAAAACACTATGTTTATGCAAATAAAAAACAACTTTATTGACATGCGGCAACCAATTCAAAGTTATTTTTTTACCACAATGCAGTGTGGAAATAATTTGTTTTCCTTGAATTTGGTCCGATGGACCATTGTAGCTGCATTGTTTTCTCTCTGTCAGCTCCATGACCAGTGGCAAGTACGTCATGGTAGAGGTGGAACCACCGTATTCGTCCTTGGAGGTGACGTTGTCAGATACTGCTATGGTCGCTTCAGAAATGGTAGCACATCCCATGGTGATTCTGGATGTCGTTCCGGCCTGGTCTAGTAGTGGGAGGGAGAGGACGAGCATGGGAAAGCGGTGAACATGGTTAGTACAACAGACGGAACATCGTACTAGCTACTAGTCTATAACGTAGAGTAATGTGTTTCGATCGGTCGCTAATGAGAAACTCACTATCATATCACTATTCAAAAAAGGTCATCTTCATGTCTATTAGTTCAAAGGCAATCATTGCAAACTGAAGAGATCCAGGGTCATACATATATGGCGTAGTTTTTGAGCCAAGTATCCTCTTCCGAGCCGAGAGAAGCAACCAACCGAGCATATGAATAGGAAATCGTCCGATGGTAAGATGGGGTACATATAAGGAAGAGTTTGCCACTGTTACTCATGATTTTTTATTCGCGATCACTACATGTCGGTCAATTGCTAACTTCCAGTTATTAGTCGGTGGATAGTAGTTGTATCGGAGATATCGAGCGGTCCAGTATGATGGCTTCCATTGCAACACTTTGCAGCATGGAGCGAATCTCCTTTGCAACACAACACATGTTACTTTTTTTACCGCCCGTCGAAAAAAATTGTAGCACAGCCAATGTTGCGAACAATGGCAACTTCATCATAGTTGTCGGAACATCCCCGTCATTACCGTATCACACAACCGATTCACTGGTGACCTGGTTTACAACATCTCATCATCACCAACACCAACGGCCTTGTGCACATTGAAAAATGAGATCATTTAAGTTGCGGACCTCATGAAAGAAGTGTGCTCGTGAGTCTTGAAAAATGGATGAGTCTGTTCACAAGAGAACATGATGGCTGCTTTCTTGCCATTGCCGTCATTGAGAAGGTGGAAAATGATTGCAACTATGTTGGAGATAGAGAGGACAATGATTGAACATGAGATGTTGGGAGAGGATAAGGTTTCCCACCGCATGCATCCACTATTAATGCCTGGTGAAAGAGTGACACATTGCACTCTATCTGACAGGACGGAAAAACGAGCTATGTTGTGTTCCCTAGGTTTGCAATTGGGTCCATCTTGCGGGCAACATCAGTCTTGGGGATGGCTTTTGTGCAGAACATGATCAGGTTTTAATAGGATGGTCAGGAAGGTGGTCTATGCGTCCAGAATATCAAGTGGTTGTTTGGAGGATTATTGTTTTTATGCTCATGTGTATCCTCAATGGTGGGCTTGGTTGCATAAGGGCAAGACCAATGGGGGCAGAACCATATTGTTTCTCCACGAGCACATGTAAGCAAACGGAGTTGGAACTATCGGTCAGAACCGCATATGAATGATTTATACAGCCCCCACTAAATTAATTCTCCCACCTTTATTACACTCCCTCTTGCTTTTGTTTGTGCAATGTGGTACTCCTGGACTTTGTTAGGGGATAGGTGGACTGCTTTGCAGGAAGTAGATTCCCGCAACAAAAATAGACGAGTCCAGTAGGTGGGATTCATAGGGATTATGCCAACCCTCCAAAATGATTTTTTACTACTCCTTTTCTCATAATCTCAGCCCAGCAGCCCAACACGAGGCAACAGTCCATGTGGCCACACTAAAGTAGTGAGCAGCCAAGCTCAAGAGCTGAAGCTGCATCTAGACACGCCGCATGCACTTGTCATATTCCACGGCTCCATCACCAAGACCTAGCGTTGGCCGGTGTTGGATCCACAGAGCAGGAGATATGGGAGCACCCCAGGCAGTAACAAGGTGCGCGTGCCTCACCGATGAGCCAAGGCACGAACTGCCAACCATAGCTATTGCGCTTATGGGATGCACTGGCCGTCGGCCTGCCACACAACACTCGGACGCGTACGATGTGGACATGAAGGAGGAGTTAAGGCGTTGAGCAAATGTCGGCTCATGGTGGCATGTTCCACGCTGGGTAACTGGAATTAGCAAATTTGGCAACAAAAGTAGTAGTGAGAACTTGTTTGCACTATAAGTTACTTATTATTCCTATTATCTATTGTGCTTTTCACATTTGCAATTGCTAGTTCATGTTATGTTAATTAATTAATGTTGTGTGAAAATTATTTGCAAATTTGCATAAATGAACAGAAAAATATGAGCATGCGCAGATTTTTTGCAAGTAGTTCAAGCACTCTCCTGTCAAACCTGAACCTATCCCAATCGTCCCAGCCAATGTGAACCTAGATCCCCTTCCCTTTACAGTTGTGAGGATAATTTCTCCTTCAACTAATGAGAGGACTGATCCCTCCACCACAAGCAATGAGAGAGATGATACCATTATCACATTTGATGAGAGTTGAAATCAAACATGGAAGCCTATACAAGAATTTGATCCAAATCAAAATTATTGTTGATCCAGGACTAAGAATACCAATAGAAGATTATGACCCTGAAATTAGAAGTGATATGAGGAGAGCTTATTTTTAGAACAAGTGAAACAAAGATATTGGGCGTAAATTCAAGAAGTCAAAGGACAGTAAAATTTGCAGACCCTTCCAACTTGCGTGGTTCGACAAGTTTGATTGGTTCGAATGCAATGTTGAAAAAGAGGTTTTTTTTTGCTTCAATAAAGGAGCAACTGGCAGACTGCGAGCATCACCTTTAGCTGAGTTGGACTTTGTGAACCTACATGGTACACTGGGGCAGTAGCCAAGCGTGGACCGTTGACCATGCCCTAAGTCGCACGGGTGCACCTTTGTATTTTTTGGCCGAGCTTATTGTGTATTCCGGTCAGAATTCAAACCAGACACTGACTATATTTTACCTTTTCTTATGGCTCATATGCTTGTACATACTTCCTGGTGATTTGTAGCCTGTTATATCCATCTGTTGTACATGATGATGAGTATATGTGTCGTTTGTGGACAGACTCCACCTTATAAACATGTAACGTGAGTATGTGACTAACCAATATGTCGGCCCGTATATATCTTATATGCAGGAAGTGACTTTTTAATAAAAATAACATACTAAATTATAGGACTCGAATATGCATCTAATGTTCGATTTGAGGTGGTCCTAGAACAAACCAGTTGTTCTCTAGGGAACGATCGATCGAGCGAGCCAGTACCAAGGCAGCCCCCAAAGGCCCTCCAGTTGAGCCACAAAAAAGGCGCGGTTTTATTGTGTCTAATAGAAATGTGTTCAGCTAGTACTTGGACCTAAAATAGCTAAAAAGATAAAATTGCCACGATATATGAAATAAAATTGCCATCAAGTTCAGCATGGATCTGATAGAAAATGCCTTAAAATGATCGTTGCAAAGAACTAAGAATTAAAACACAAAATAGTTGGTGGGAGGTATGATCGAACATAAGTTTGTCCAAATCTGGAAACGACATGCATGAAAACTTACAATTGCCATTCGGCACATAGTTTCCATGCGAAAACTGTATTTAAATTTGCATATCGTACATTGACTGCTATTCAAAAGAATTGCCATGAAAAAAACGAAACTACCATTGTCTAAATAATAAAAATGACAAGACGTTAACAATGATAGTGCCACGCTACCTATGGTAAAACTACAATGCACTCCTACAGGATGCTGCTAACACGACACCACGATCAGAGGCCCTTTCATGAAACTGTGTGTGATGCATTAATCACAAATGAGGATGTAAAAAATCGTCAAAAAGATGCAAAATGTTTGCAATGGAGGATGCATCAAACACGATTCAGATTTTAGTTGCGTGTGCGATCCAGGGCATACGGTTCAGTCCAATGAACTGTTTGTGATGAGGCGGAACAAAAGAAACGGTCTGCCTGATGAAGGCGTGTGCGATACAGTTCACTCGGATGAACTGTTTGTGATTACGCAACACAAAAGAAACGGGCAGCCATATGAAGGTGTGTGTGATATACAGCATACAGTTCACTCGGATGAACTGTTTGTGATTAGGAAACACAAAAGAAACGGTCAGCCAGATCAAGGTGTGTGTAATTGAGGGCATACTCTTCAGAAGGATTAACTGTTTGTGATTAGGCAACAGAATAGAAATGGGAAAGCCAGATCAAAGTGTATATGATTTATGGCATACACTTCACATGGATGAGCTATTTGCAATTAGCCACAACAAACTAAAACAGTTAGATAGATCAACGTGTGTGCGCTAGACGGGCACACCCATTCTAATTAAAAGAAGCGTGTGCGATGGTAATAATGAGCGCACACGGTTGTTGGAACAAGACGTGTGCTGACATAGCCTATTGCGGTGCATCCTATGGTGCAAACGCCACGTACGCGGACGAGAAGGCGTACGTGCCCACGTTACGCCTTCCGGGAATAGTGCTGCACTTATAACCGTCAGTAAATTTTGACCATGCATCCTGTCACATTCCAAATTGCAAACCTGTTCACACCGATCAAAACCTAAACAATTTCCCACTTAGGAGTGCATTACTACTCGGTTCGAAATACTACTACTTCAAGATGACTGCACATTCCTCCTCAACTCCTCATCCACAAAAAGTCAAAAACAAACAAGTCATTCATCATCGTTCCCTTGCATCCGCCATGGCTAGTGTGAGTTCTGGGTCGAGAGATTGCCACCAGGGCAAGGCGAGCCTGGAAGCAGAAGCACGGAGGACCGGCCGCGCCGTTGATGCAGCAGACTAGTCCGGCCGCGCCGCGGAAGCAGAAGAGATGTCCCGCCGCGCCGTGAATGAAACAGAGACATACTCCCGTGCCGCGGTGGCTTGGGAAAATGTCTCGCGGGCAGGAGACGACTCTTACAGGCGAGGTGGATCAGATCTCGAGGTGGGCGAGGTTGCAGGATGACCTGAAAGCCTCGTTTGAAAAGTCTACCGATGTCATCCGGGAACTAAATGAGATCAATGCGAAGCTCCGGACTGGGCGCGACCTGCTGAGGGCGAAGATCGTCGGAAGTGCGGAGCAGTAGGACTGGACCACTGCCTTGTTGAGGAGGATCGGCGTCATCGTCGAGAAACTTATGGACGAGAATGCCATGTTGCGCATCGAGCGCAGAAGGCTGGTGGAGGAATCCGTGGATGCTGTCAACCAGCATCTTGAGGACAAGAAAGAGCTCGTCGCCGCCCGCCGCGGAGACTAGTTCCCGTAGCCTGAAGCAACGCATCAACAAAGTAAAGATCAGTGAGCCAGATCGTTGTCTTCCTTCTTCTTTTGCCAATGTGTATATCGGGCGTTGCTGCATGTGGCTTTTTTAATTATGTTTAGAAATATGTAAGACCATTATTATCCAATGTCATCGTCCTTATATTCATCCTGCTTGCTATAAGTCACAGTCGATGCTATATAGGGCCATCGGATCTTACATGAAGATTCGTTCAAAACTTTCTTTTCAGATTTTCATCTTTCTCTCTTAAATCTCAGTCCAGTGAGACATATGCCACGCCGTAGAACAGGTGCTCGAGCGCCATTAATGGAGACGTTGGGAGGGAGGTGTGTGGCGGGTAGGGGTCAAAGGGCTCTCCTCATGATGAGCATGCACAAGGGTCTGATCGCACGTCTCCCGTACTCAAATAGATACCTCGCACGGCACCTCCTAGCCAATAAAAAAAGGGGACACGTGGCCGCACGTAATTGGTAATTCGAACGCCCACGGTTTCAATAATACGTGTGTTTCCGATTTGTAATGTTACAGCACATGTTCCAAAATAACTTCGTTGATTGTTAATGTGTGTGCCTTCGCAAATCGGACAGAAAAATTACCACAACATGTTGGTGTCATGTCATGAGACCATGCCAAGTTTCATGATTTTCAAGCGTGTTTTCGAATTACAGGAATGAAAAAACCAAGTTTCTCAATCTTTCCAGTAGAGCCACGACGCCCAGATGATTGAATTTCACTCCAATCTCTTGCATGGGACCTAGAAATTTACCCAAGGACACACATGTGATTTTTCAAACAACTTTGGTGCACTGGAGCCTGTGCTTGTAGTTCAAATTTGAGTTATACACATTAAATGCCCAAAAACCCAAGCAATGTATAAAAAAGGCCAAACGAACCCGGAATAATTCCAAAATTTAGCATGATACTTCTATTTGGTCTAATCTGGATGTGTAAAAAATTTAAGGCGGGAGAAGGCAGTGTACGTATGTCGTTTCGCACACGGAGGTGACATGTTCCCTCTGGGAACCACGAGGCTTCTTGAGGGAAGCTCCGATTTGCAAGAAGCTTACACCAAAGCTTGTCCCAATTCGGCCAAAAAAATTACCGCATCATGTTGGTGCCATTTCATGAGACCATGCCAAGTTTCATGAATTTTAGGCGTGTTTTGGAATTACAATAATTAAAAAATCAAGTTTCACAATCTTTCCGGCCGAGGCACGATGCCCAGATGTTTGAATTTCACTCCAATCTCTTGCATGGGACCTAGAAATTCACCCAAGGACACACATGTGATTTTTCAGACAACTTTGGTGTACTAGAGCCTGTGCTTGTAGTTCAAATTTGAATTATGCACATTAAATGCCCAAAAACTCAATTAATGTATAAAAAGGCCAAACGAACCCACAATAATTCCAAAATTTAGCACGGTGCTTCTATTTGGTCTAATTTGGCTGTGGAAAAAATTAAGGCGGGACAAGGCAGTGTACGTATGTCGTTTCGCACACGGAGGTGACACGTTCCCTCTCGGAACCACGAGCCTTCTTGAGGGAAGCTCCGGTTTGCAAGAAGCGTACACCAAAGCTTGTCCCAATTCCCCCAAAAAATAACCGCAGCATGTTGGTGCCATTTCATGACACCATGACAAGTTTCATGATTTTCAGGCATGTTTTGGAATTACAGGAATTGAAAAACCAAGTTTCTCAATCTTTCCAGCCGACCCACGACGCCCAGATGTTTTAATTTCACTCCAATCTCTTGCATGGGACCTAGAAATTCACCCGAGGACACACATGTGATTTTTCAAACAACTTTTGTGCACTGGAGCCTGTGCTTGTAGTTCAAATTTGAATTATGCACATTAAATGCCTAGAAACTCAATTAATGTATAAAAAAGGCCAAATGAACCCGGAATAATTCCAAAATTTAGCACGGTGCTTCTATTTGGTCTAATATGGCTGTGTAAAAAAATTAAGGCGGGAGAAGGCAGTGTACGTAAGTCTTGCTATAAGTAGTCATGTGAATTTGGTATTCGTTCAATATTTTGATGAGATGTATGTTGTCTCTCCTCTAGTGGTGTCTGCTACCTCTTGAGCACTTGCGTTGGTTTTCCCTTGAAGAGGAAAGGGTGATGCAGCAAAGTAGCGTAAGTATTTCCCTCGGTTTTTGAGAACCAAGGTATCAATCCAGTAGGAGGCCACGCACGAGTCCCTCGCACCTACACAAACAAATAAATCCTCGCAACCAATGTGATAAGGGGTTGTCAATCCCTACATGGTCACTTACGAGAGTGAGATCTGATAGATATGATAAGATAATATTTTTGGTATTTTTTTATGATAAAGAGAAACAAAAGATGCAAAGTAAAGTAAATGGCAAAGGAAATAACTAAGTATTGGAATATTAATATGATGGAAGATAGACCCGGGGGCCATAGGTTTCACTAGTGGCTTCTCTCAAGAGCATAAGTATTTACGGTGGGTGAACAAATTACTGGTGAGCAATTGAAAAAAATTGAGCATAGCTATGAGAATATCTAGGTATGATCATGTATATAGGCATCACGACCGAGACAAGTAGACCGACTCCTGCCTGCATCTACTACTATAACTCCACACATCGACCGCTATCCAGCATGCATCTAGAGTATCAAGTTCAAGAGAACAGAGTAACACTTTAAGCAAGATGACATGATGTAGAGGGATGAACTCATGCAATATGATATAAACCCCATCTTGTTATCCTCGATGGTAACAATACAATGTGTGCCTTGCAGCCCCTACTGTCACTGGGAAAAGACACCACAAGATTGAACTCAAAGCTAAGCACTTCTCCCATTGCAAGAAAGATCAATCTAGTAGGCCAAACCAAACTGATAATTCGAAAAGACTTGCAAAGATAACCAATCATACATAAAAGAATTCAGAGAAGCTTCAAATATTGTTCATCGATAAACTTGATCATAAACCCACAATTCATCGGTCTCAAAAAACACACCGCAAAATAAGATTACATCGAATCCATCTCCACAAGAGAGGGGGAGAAATTTGTATTGAGATCCAAAAAGAGAGAAGAATCCATCTAGCTAATAATTATGGACCCGTAGGTCTGAAGTAAACTACTCACACTTCATCGGAGAGGCTATGGTGTTGATGTAGAAGCCCTCCGTGATTGATGCCACGTCCGGCGGAGCTCCGGAAAAGGCCCCAAGATAGGATCTCGTGGATACAGAAAGTTACGGCGATGGAATTAGGGTTTTGGCTCCGTATCTGATAGTTTGGGGGTACATGGGTATATATAGGAGGAAGGAGTACGTCGGTGGAGCAACAGGGGGCCCATGAGGGTGGAGGGCGCGCCCCCTACCACGTGGCCTCCTGGTAGATGTCTTGACGTAGTGTCCAAGACCTCTGGATCACGTTCGTTCCGAAAATCTTGTTCCCGAAGGTTTCATTCCGTTTGGACTCCGTCTGATATTCTTTTTCTGCGAAACTCTGAAATAGGCAAAAAACAGCAATTCTGGGTTGGGCCTCCAGTTAATAGGTTAGTCCCAAAAATAATATAAAAGTGTATAATAAAGCCCAATAATGTCCAAAATAGAATATAATATAGCATGGAACAATCAAAAAATATAGATACATTGGAGACGTATCAAGCATCCCCAAGCTTAATTCATGCTCGTCCTCGAGTAGGTAAATGATAAAACAGAATTTTTGATGTGGAATGCTACTTGGCATAATTTCATTTTAATTCTTCTTAATTGTGGTATGAATATTCAGATCCGAAAGATTAAAGATAAAAGTTCAATATTGACATAAAAATAATAATACTTCAAGCATACTAACTAAGCAATTATGTCCTCTCAAAATAACATGGCCAAAGAAAGTTCATCCCTACAAAGTCATATAGTTTAGTCATGCTCCATTTTCGTCACACAAGAATGCTCTCATCATGCACAACCCCGATGACAAGCCAAGAAATTGTTTCATACTTTAGTAATCCCAAACTTTTCAATCTTCACGCAATACATGAGCGTTAGCCATGGATATAGCACTATGGGTGGAATAGAATATAATGATGGGGGTTATGTGGAGAGGACAAAAAAGGGATAAAGTCTCACATCAACGAGGCTAATCAATGAGCTATGGAGATGCCCATCAATTGATGTTAATGCAAGGAGTAGGGATTGCCATGCAATGGATGCACTAGAGCTATAAATATATGAAAGCTCAACAAAAGAAACTAAGTGGGTGTGCATCCAACTTGCTTGCTCACGAAGACCTAGGGCATTTGATGAAGCCCATTGTTGGAATATACAACCCAAGTTATATAATGAAAAGTTCCCACTAGTATAAGAAAGTGACAAAACAAAAGACTCTCTATCATCAAGATTATGGTGCTACTTTGAAGCACAAGTGTGGTAAAAAAGGATAATAACATTGTCCCTTCTCTCTTTTTCTCTCATTTTTTTGGGCCTTCTCTTTTTTATGGCCTTTCTGTTTTTTCCTCACTTGGGACAATGCTCTAGAAAATGATGATCATCACACTTCTATTTATTTACAAGTCAATGATTACAACTCGATACTAGAACAAAGTATGACTCTATATGAATGCCTCCGGCGGTGTACCGGGATATGCAATGAACCAAAAGTGACATGTATGAAAGGATTATGAATGGTGGCTTTGCCACAAATACTATGTCAACTACATGATCATGCAAAGCAATATGACAATGATGAATATGTCATGATAAATGGAACGGTGGAAAGTTGCATGGCAATATATCTTGGAATGGCTATGGGAATGCCATAATAGGTAGGTATAGCAGCTGTTTTGAGGAAGGTATAAGGAGATTTATGTGTGAAAGAGCGTATCATATCACGGGGTTTGGATTCACCAGCGAAGTTTGCACCAACTCTCAATGTGACAAAGGGCAATGCACGGTACCGAAGAGGCTAGGAATTATGGAAAGTTGAGAGTGGGTATAATCCATGGACTCAACATTAGTCATAAAGAACTCACATACTTACTGCAAAAATCAACAAGTCATCAAAAACCAAGCACTACGTGCATGCTCCTAGGGGGGTAGATTTGTAGGAAAAGACCATCGCTCGTCCCCGACCGCCACTCATAAGGAGGACAATCAAAGAACACCTCATGTTTCAAATTTGTTACATAACGTTTACCATACGTGCATGCTACGGGACTTGCAAACTTCAACACAAGTATTTTTCAAATTCAAAACTACTCAACTAGCACAACTTTGATATCACTACCTCCATGTCACAAAACAATCATCAAGCATCAAACTTCTCTTAGTATTCAACACACTCATAAGAAAGTTTTTACTAGTCTTAAATACCTAGTATATTAGGATTATTTAAGTAAATTACCATGCTATTTAAGACTCTCAAAATATTCTAAGTGAAGCATGACAGAATAATAGTTTCTATAAAACAGAACCATCACCGTGCTCTAAAAGATATAAGTGAAGTACTAGAGCAAAAACTATATAACTCAAAAGATATAAGTGAAGCACATAGAGTATTCTAATAATTTCTGAATCATGCGTGTCTCTCTCAAAAGGTGTGTACATCAAGGATGATTGTAGTAAACTAAAAAGCAAAGACTCAGACATACAAGACGCTCCAAGCAAAACACATATCATGTGGTGAATAAAAATATAGCTCCAAGTAAAGTTACCGATGGAAGTAGACGAAACAGGGAATGCCTTCCGGGGCATCCCCAAGCTTTGGCTTTTAGGTGTCCTTAGATTATCTTGGGGTGACATGGGCATCCCCATGCTTAGGCTCTTTCCACTCCTCGTTCCATAATCCATCAAATCTTTCACCCAAAACTTGAAAACTTAACAACACAAAACTTAACAGAAAATCGCGTGAGCTCCTTTAGCAAAAGAAAACAAATCACCACTTCAATGTACTGTAATGAACTCATTCTTTATTTATATTGGTGTTAAAACTACTGTATTCCAACTTCTCTATGGTTTATAAAATATATTACTAGCCATAGATTCATCAAAATAAGCAAACAACACACGAAAAACAGAATAGTCTGTAGTAATCTGTAACTAACACAAGATCTGGAACCCCAAAAATTCTAAAATAAATTGCTGGACGTGAGGAATTTATCTATTAATCATCTTCTAAAAGAATTAACTAAATAGCACTTTCCAAATAAAAATTGCAGCAATTCTCGTGAGCGCTAAAGTTTCTGTTTTTTACAGCAAGATTACAAAGACTTTCCCCAAGTCTTCCCAACGGTTCTACTTGGCACAAACAATAATTAAACACAAAAAACACAACCAAAACAGAGGCTAGATAAACTATTTATTAAATAACAGCAAGTAAAAATATTGGGTTGTCTCCCAACAAGCGCTTTTCTTTAAAGCCTTATAGCTAGGTATAAGATTTCAACGATGCTCACATGAAAGACAAGAATTGAAGCAGAAAGAGAGCATCATAAAACACGTGACAAACACATCTAAGTTTAACATAATTCCTATGCATAGGCATCTTATAGGCAAACAAATTATCAAGGCAAGCAAAAACTAGCATATGTAAGAAAGCGGAAAGAAACAGTAGCAATCTCAACATAACGAGAGGTAATTTAGTAACATGAATATTTCTACCACCATATTTTCCTCTCTCATAATAATTACATGTAGGATCATAAGAAAATTCAACAAAATAGCTATCACATAAAATATTTTCAACACGATCCACATGCATGCAAAGTTGACACTCTTCCAAAATAGTGGGATTAACATTAACTAAAGTCATGACTTCTCCAAACCCACTTTTATCAAAATTTTCATAAGATTGAAAATTCTCCAAATATGTGGGATCTAAAGTTGACACTCTTCCAAACCCACTTTCAATAACATTGCAAACACTATTATCAATCTCATATTCATCATGGGTCTTAAATAAAATTTTAAGATCAAAAGAAGAATCAACCCAACCATGATCATTGCAACAAGTAGTAGACATAGAAAAACTAGCATCCCCAAGCTTAGGGTTTTGCATATTATAAGCACAATTGACATTAATAGAATTTATACTATCATCATTGCAATCATGCTTTTTATTCAAAGATTCATCGTGAATCACTCCATAAAGTACTTTATCACAACTAGAAAAAGAGCTCGTACGTTGCAACGGGAGAGAAAACATAACACACGCTCTTAACTCAACAACCATCACTCAAGACCACAATAGGTCCATCTCCTTTATTTTTGCGAGGCATCATATTTGTGTTGCCGCTTATCCTCCTTCTCACCCTCGCCGGCGATGGTCTCGGTGTTCACACAAAACAACAAAAAACGTGTGTTGAATATGGTTAATCCTAAGGCGCCTCTCTCTCCCTCTCTCTCCTCCCTCTCTCTCTCTCTCTCGCTTTCTCTCACTCTCGCGATGAGAAATCTGTTGTTTTCCCCTGCGACATTTTTCAGAGGTATGCATGTGTAGTTATCGATGTTTTCTTTTCCATATATGGTTATAGTGGGGTGTTTATTTGCAACCCGGATCGCCGCTGGTATGAAAAAAACAAATCTTGCGCTATAAATTATAAGTTTGCTTCCATAACAATATCTTAAAAATATTTAATAGGTAAAATTAATATCATATATAGATTCCACACATTTTTCTAATAAAATTTCATATATAATATGTTAAGATCAAAGTTACGGTTTAAAAGATACATGTAATTTAGAAAATCATTTGGTTTGACTCAAATATATTTCAAAATAATATTTAAAAATACTTAATAGATAAAAATAATCTCATACTCATATTCTACATATTTTTCTAATCAAATTTCATATATAAGATGTTCAAATCGGAGTTACGGTTTAAAAGATATGGATGATTTTAAAAAGCATTTGTTTGACTTAAATATGATCCGCAGATGAATTATCTAAAACATCAGGGGGGTTTCGAAAAAGTAAATAACGGTTCGGGTGTGACTTAAATCCGGACGGCGGGTTCATTTCAAGAAAAGACAGGGATTTTATGTAAAATACGAAAATAATGATTCATTTTAATTTAAAACAGGACTGCGGGTTGAATTTTCTGAAATAGAGGGACTTTTCTGAAATATGCCATGACGGACGAAAGAAACCCAATTTGCTTTATTATTAGGTAAAGATTTTCAGATTCATAAATTTCAAGAAAAACTTCATAAAGATAATCTAGTGCACAAAACTCACTAGCAATTGGTTCATCATAATTTGATCTCTTAAAAAGATTAGCAAGCGGATGGGAATCCATAGACGTTTAGGTTCACTGTTTAGTAATAAATAAACAACTATTCCAACCAAATGAGCAAACAAGCCAAGTGAGACATCAAAGCAAATGGAAAGACGAGCAGAAGAAGGGCAAATAAAATGGCAAGGGTGAAGTGGGGGAGAGGAAAATGAGAGGCAAATGGCTAATAATGTAATGCGGGAGATAAGGGTTTGTGATGGGTACTTGGTATGTCCTGACTTGCAATGGCGCCACAAGTGACTCGTTGTCGGGAGCCAAATCTTGGCTTGTCTTGCGCGAACCTCCCCGGCAACGGCGCCAGAAATCCTTCTTGCTACCTCTTGAGCACTTGCGTTGGTTTTCCCTTGAAGAGGAAAGGGTGATGCAGCAAAGTAGCGTAAGTATTTCCCTCAGTTTTTGAGAACCAAGGTATCAATCCAGTAGGAGGCCACGCACGAGTCCCTCGCACCTACACAAACAAATGAGTCCTCGCAACCAACGCGATAAGGGGTTGTCAATCCCTACACGGTCACTTACGAGAGTGAGATCTGATAGATATGATAAGATAATATTTTTGGTATTTTTTTATGATAAAGAGAAACAAAAGATGCAAAGTAAAGTAAATGGCAAAGGAAATAATTAAGTATTGGAAGATTAATATGATGGAAGATAGACCCGGGGGCCATAGGTTTCACTAGTGGCTTCTCTCAAGAGCATAAGTATTTACGGTGGGTGAACAAATTACTGTTGAGCAATTGACAGAATTGAGCATAGTTATGAGAATATCTAGGTATGATCATGTATAGAGGCATCACGTCCGAGACAAGTAGACCGACTCCTGCCTGCATCTACTACTATTACTCCACACAACGACCGCTATCCAGCATGCATATAGAGTATTAATTTCAAGAGAACAGAGTAATGTTTTAAGCAAGATGACATGATGTAGAGGGATAAACTCATGCAATATGATATAAACCCCATCTTGTTATCCTCGATGGCAATAATACAATACGTGCCTTGCTGCCCCTACTGTCACTGGGAAAGCACACCGCAAGATTGAACCCAAAGTTAAGCACTTCTTGCTACCTCTTGAGCACTGTGTTGGTTTTCCCCGAAGAGGAAAGGATGATGTAGCAAAGTAGCTTAAGTATTTCCCTCAGTTTTTGAGAACCAAGGTATCAATCCAAAGACATGTTTATCCCTACAAAATCATATAGTTTAGTCATGTTTCATTTTCGTCACACAAGAATGTTGTCATCATGCAC
Source organism: Triticum urartu (assembly GCF_003073215.2). NCBI lineage: Eukaryota > Viridiplantae > Streptophyta > Magnoliopsida > Poales > Poaceae > Triticum > Triticum urartu. Next base: position 3,980,269 of record NC_053023.1, read on the forward strand.
AACCCCGATGACAAGCCAAGCAATTGTTTCATACTTTAGTAATCTCAAACCTATAAACTGTCACACAATATATGAGCGCGAGCCATGGACATAGCACTATGGATGGAATAGAATATAATGAGGGGGGTTATGTGGAGAAGACAAAAAAGGAGAAATTCTCTCATCAACGAGGCTAATCAATGGGCTATGGAGATGCCCACCGATTGATGTTAATGCAAGGAGTAGGGATTGCCATGCAACGGATGCACTAGAGCGATAAATGTATGAAAGCTCAACAAAAGAAACTAGTGGGTGTGCATCCAACTTGCTTACTTACGAAGACCTAGGGCACTTGAGGAGGCCCATTGTTGGAATATACAAGCCAAGTTCTATAATGAAAAATTCCCACTAGTATATGAAAGTGACAAAACAAGAGACTATCTAACATGATGATTAAGGTGCTACTTTGAAGCACAAGACTAGAACAATACTAGAACAATAGATGACTCTATATGAATGCCTCCGACCGTGTACCAGGATATGCAATGGACCAAGAGTGACATGTATGAAAGAATTATGAACGGTGGCTTTGCCACAAATACTATGTCAACTACATGATCATGCTAAGCAATATGACAGTAATGAATGTGTCATGATGAATGGAATGATGGAAAGTTTCATGGCAATATATCTCGGAATGGCTATGGAAATGCCATAATAGGTAGGTATGGTGGCTGTTTTGAGGAAGATATAAGGAGGTTTATGTGTGAAAGAGCGTATCATATCACGCGGTTTGGATGCACCGACTAAGTTTGCGCCAACTCTCAATGTGAGAAAGGGCAATGCACGGTACCGAAGAGGCTAGCAAGGATGGAAGGGTGAGAGTGCGTATAATCCATAGACTCAACATTAGTCATAAAGAACTCAAATACTTATTGCAAAAATCTACAAGTCATCAAAAACCTCGGTACTACGCGCATCCTCCTAAGGGATAGATTGGTAGGAAAAGACCATCGCTCATCCCCGACCGCCACTCATAAGGAAGACAATCAAATAACACCTCATGTTTTAAATTTGTTGCATAACGTTTACCATACATGCATGCTACAGGACTTGCAAACTTCAACACAAGTATTTCTCAATTTCACAACTACTCAACTAGCACGACTTTGATATTATTACCTCCATATATCAAAACAATCATCAAGCATCAAACTTCTCTTAGTATTCAAAACACTCTTATGAAAATTTTACTAACTTTGAATACCTAGCATATTAGGATTTTAAGCAAATTACCATGCTATTAAGACTCTCAAAATAATCTAAGTGAAGCATGAGAGATCAATAGTTTCTATAAAACAAATCTACCACCGTGCTCTAAAAGATATAAGTGAAGTACTAGAGCAAAACTATATAACTGAAAAGATATAAGCGAAGCACATAGAGTATTCTAACAAATTCCAAATCATGTATGGCTCTCTCAAAAGGTGTGTACAACAAGGATGATTGTGGTAAACTAAAAAGCAAAGACTCAAATAATACAAGACGCTCCAAGCAAAACACATATCATGTGGCGAATAAAAATATAGCTCCAAGTAAAGTTACCGATAGAAGTAGACGAAAGAGGGGATGCCTTCCGTGGCATCCCCAAGCTTTGGCTTTTAGGTGTCCTTAGATTATCTTGGGGGTACCATGGTCATCCCCAAGCTTAGGCTCTTGCCACTCCTTGTTCCATAATCCATCAAATCTTTACCCAAAACTTGAAAACTCCACAACACAAAACTTAAAGTAGAAAATCTCGTGAGCTCCGTTAGCGAAAGAAAATAAAAGACCACTTCAAGGTAGTGTAATGAACTCATTCCTTATTTATATTGGTGTTATACCTACTGTATTCCAACTTCTCTATGGTTTATAAATTATTTTACTAGCCATTGATTCATCAAAATAAGCAAACAATACACGAAAAACAGAATCTGTCAAAAACAGAACAGTCAGTAGTAATCTGTAGCTAGCGCAAGATCTGGAACCCCAACAATTCTAAAATAGATTGCTGGATGTGAGGAATTTATCTATTAATCATCTTCAAAAATAATTAACAAAATATCACTTTTCAAATAAAAATGACAGCAGTTCTCGTGAGCGCTAAAGTTTCTGTTTTTTACAGCAAGTTCAATAAGACTTTCCCCAAGTCTTCCCAACAGTTCTACTTGGCACAAACACTAAATAAACACAAGAAACACAACCAAAACAGAGTCTAGATATATTATTTATTACTAAACATGAGCAAAAATCAAGGAATGAAAATAAATTGGGTTGCCTCCCAACAAGCGCTATCGTTTAACGCCCCTAGCTAGGCATAACAAGCAAGAATAGATCTAGGTATTGCCATCTTTGGTAGGCAATCCATAAGTGGCTCTCATAATAGATTCATAAGGTAATTTATTTTTCTTTCTAGGAAAGTGTTCCATGCCTTTCCTTAATGGAAATTGGAATCTAATATTTCCTTCCTTCATATCAATAATTGCACCAATCGTTCTAAGGAAAGGTCTACCAAGAATAATAGGACATGAAGGATTGCAATCTATGTCAAGAACAATGAAATCTACGGGCACATAATTCCTATTTGCAACAATAATAACATCATTAATTCTTCCCATAGGTTTCTTAATAGTGGAATCCGCAAGGTGCAAGTTTAAAGACCAATCATCAAAATCACAGAAACCTAACAAATCACACAAAGTATTTGGAATCGTGGAAACACTAGCACCCAAATCACATAAAGCATAGCATTCATGATCTTTAATTTTAATTTTAATAGTTGGTTCCCACTCATCATAAAGTTTTCTAGGGATAGAAACTTCCAATTCAAGTTTTTCTTCATAAGATTGCATCAAGGCATCAATGATATGTTTAGTAAACGCTTTATTTTGACTATAGGAGTGAGGAGGATTTAGCATGGATTGCAACAAGGAAATACAATCAATAAAAGAGCAATTTTCATAGTTAAATTCCTTCAAATCCATAATAGTGGGTTTAGCAACATCTAGGGTTTTAATTTCTTCAATCCCACTTTTATCAATTTTAGCATCAAGATCAACAAATTCCGAATTCTTGGAACGCCTTCTAGGTAAAGGTGGATCATATTCAGTCCAATCATTATCAAGATTAATATTGCAAAACAAAGATTTAATAGGGGACACATCAATAAATTTTAGATCTTCATCTTTATTTTCATAGGAACTAGAAGAACACGCTCTTATAAAGGCATCATTCTTAGCACGCATCCTAGCGGTTCTTTCTTTGCACTCATCAATGGAAATTCTCATGGCTTTGAGAGACTCATTGATATCATGCTTAGGTGGAATAGATCAAATTTCAAATAATCAACATCAAGATAAATTCTATCAACGTTCCTAGCCAAATCATCAATCTTAAGGAATTTTTCTTCAATCAAAGCATTAAAATTCTTTTGCGGAGTAATAAATTCTTTAATATTAGATTCAAAATCAGAGGGCATCTTATTATAATTTCCATAAGAATTGTTGTAGGAATTACTGTTGGTGTCAAAACCGGTGGATCTCGGATAGGGGGTCCCGAACTGTGCGTCTAGGCCGGATGGTAACAGGAGGCAAGGGACACGAAGTTTTACCCAGGTTCGGGCCCTCTTGATGGAGGTAAAACCCTATGTCCTGCTTGATTAATATTGATGATTTGGGTAGTACAAGAGTAGATCTACCACGAGATCGGAGAGGCTAAACCCTAGAAGCTAGCCTATGGTATGATTGTTGTTCTATATGTTGTCCTACGGACTAAAACCCTCTGGTTTATATAGACACCTGAGAGGGTTAGGGTTACACAAAGTCGGTTACGATGGTAGGAGATCTACATATCCGTATCGCCAAGCTTTCCTTCCACGCCAAGGAAAGTCCCTTCTGGACACGGGACGAAGTCTTCAATCTTGTATCTTCATAGTTCAGGAGTCCGGCTGAAGGTATAGTCCGGCCATCCAGACACCCCCTAATCCAGGACTCCCTCAGTAGCCCCTAAACTAGGATTTAATGACGACGAGTCTGGCGCGCAGATTGTCTTTGGCATTGCAAGGCGGGTTCCTCCTCCAAGTACTTCATAGAAGATTTTGAACAGAAAGATAGTGTCTGGCTCTGCAAAATAAGTTTCCACATATTGCCATAGAGAGAATAATATCTACACAAATCTAATCTACTGATGTATTCTGTAGCGTGACACACCACGGCCAAGCCTTTATCCGAATCGTTTTATTACCCACCTCAGCCCGTCATGCGAGGCGGTTTCAATGGCACGTCTTGTTAAAGCAGAGATCGTGTCCCCTTATTCCGGGATTCTCATCAATACGGGCGTGGGTAACCCAACCACTTCTAGGACTCCTAGACTGTAGGCAAGTCCAAACGGCCACTTAGAGCACGCTTGATATTCACCCTCTTTATAAAGGGACAAGTCTTTTATTTTTTCCCTCCCGTGCTCAATCGAATCCTTCCCCCAACTCAAGCTCAAACGCCCAAAGTTCAGGTCAGGTGCTCCGAACCTTCAGTCATGTCCGGATCTAGCCTTCAAGGCCGATGGGTGCCTTCCTCCATCACGGAAGAAGACATCAAAAAGTTGAGGGAGGCCAGATATCTGACCGCCGAGATTTTGCATCGGCTGCCTGCCCCGAGGGCAGGCCGTCCCCTCCCCCGAACCCAACGAGAACGTCGTGTTCGTCTCCCACTTCCTCCGAGGTCTAGGCCTTGCTCTGGATCCTTTCGTCAGGGGTTTGATGTTTTATTACGGGCTAGATTTCCATTATCTAGCTCCGGACTCCTTTCTCCATATCACGACATTTATTGTCGTGTGTGAGGCCTTCCTCCGGGTTACCCCTCACTTTGGCCTGTGGCTCAAGACCTTTGAAGTAAAGCCGAAGATGATCGAGGGGCAACATGCGGCGTGTGGAGGTGCCTCAATATGCAAGATGACGGGAGCTCCATGGCCCAAAGGTTCCATTCCAGAGGTGTCTGAATTGTGGCAACAGGAGTGGTTCTACATCACGGCTCCTAGAAGTGCCAAGTGGGAGGCCGCCCCAGTTTTCCGCTCGGGCCATCCACCACAACTGATGTCATGGATCAGCAGAGGTCTGAGCTGGGGTCCAGCCAAGGACGTGCCTATACTGCAAAGCCGCATTCGAGATCTCTTCAATGGAGATTTTAGTTTGGTTGCGGTAATACAAGTTATGCTGGTTCGTCAAGTCCAGCCTTGCAAACGCCGGCCCCTTCGCTTGTGGGAGTTCAATCCCGAGGGACCGCATGTCATTCAAAATTTCCTCGGCCTGACGCACGAGGAGATGTATAAGTCATTCTTCGGACCTCGGGTAGAGTGTCCGGAAATCACCGAGGACGTGGGCGTGAGCAGTAACCGCGCCGCCGAACAGGTAAGGAATCTTCCGGCCGAACATACTATCTCTCATTTGTTACGAAGTTATTTCTGAGAGTTCGCTTTTTGACCAGGACTGGCTAACAAAGGCGAAGTTGATTCGGTGTTCGGCCCCCCTCCCTGAGGGTTTGGACAATCCGGTATTGGAAAAGATGCTCCAGGTCGCACCTTGCCCGGAGCCCTTGAAGGAAGATACTGGGGAGGATAATACGGGCGGATGCGGGCCCCCAACTCTGCCCATTCTAACCGAGGGAGCGAGCGTCTCCATGAAGGAAGACGACCGGAGGAGGAAAAGGACTGCGCCCAGGGATTCAGAAGCCCAAGCTTCCAAATGGGAGAAGAAGTCTCTCACAGAGGGTCCTACCTTGGGGGTTGCTTTTCCCGCACAAAGTCCGCGGGGGGATCAATTCTCCAGCGAGTCGTAAGTGACCCGAAATACTTTAATAGTACAGGTATGCCATCTTTTTCTTCTGAGAAAATAACCACCGCATATATCTTTGCAGTTCGGGCCTTAGCCCCTCTCAAATGAGCTCGTCTTCGGGGGATCTTTTTCCATAGATGATGGAGAGCGAAACGCCTCCTCCGGACTCCTCCGCTCCGGAAGCGGGCGATCCCAAAGTGTCGTCGCGGAGGGCCTCTCCGAGTCCGGTGAGGCCAGAAGATAATCCAATTGACCCCCGAAGCTCCCAGTGTCCGGCTCCCAAAGAGAGCGGACAAAAGAGTCCGGCACCGTCTGGTGTGCGATCGGATGTTCTGAGGGAGTTGGTGGGGCAAGCGGCCATCTCGGATGAACACCGTTTGCTGATGAATACGGTGATGGAGAGAATCTCGTCCGCCGAAAGCGGATTGCATGAAGCCTTTTTGAGTCTACTGACAGGCTTTGAGGTACGTAAAATAATGTATGATAGTCCTGCACATGCTAGGTGTGCCCTGTGTAGATAGTAGCCCCTGAGACTCTGGTTGTCGTCGGAAATGACGACGAACAGAGGATCATATTCCCAGGTAATAACCATACTGCCTCTATGTGCAGGTGATGGAAGCTCCAGTGGCTGGCCGGACTAGCGAGTTTGCCCATTTAAAATGGCAGTTGGATGCGGCAGACGCCGACATCGAGCTTGTTAGCAAAAGGCTTGACGAGGCACAGGGTAAGTGTCATTATCTGGTGAACGCCACATAGTAAGAGCAGCATGATGCCAGTATCTTTAATATGTTGTGACTGCAGATGGAGCTGCCACTGTTGAAGCCTTGCGGGCAGAACTTGCCCGAGCCAAGGAACAAGCGAGGTTTGATAATGCGGCTGCTTTGAAGGCGGCCGAAGAGTTGAAAGCCGAGAAGGCCGCGCATGGCGAGAGCTGAGATAAGATGGCCAAGATGGCCATAGAATTAAAAGACGCCGCCGGCCGTTGCCGGGTTCTTGAAAAGGAAAACCTAGCGAAGGCATCGAACCTTGAGAAGGTTGCTGCGACGAGAAAAGATCTCCGCTCTGTGATGAGGGCGAAGAAGGAGGAGCTGCGGGAAGCCGGGGATATTGTAGCCGGGAAATCCTTTATGTTGCCGAGGAAGTTCGGAGATCCACGGTATGCCTCTCTAGATCGGCTGTGGAGTTCGGAGGATGTGTATATGGATTTGGCGGCGAGCACTGCCGATGCGGCCAAGTACTTCCAGGGTCAGACGGACCGTGAAGTGGACCAGCTGTTTTGGACACAATTCCATTCACCCGAGCGTCCGCTTTCATTGACTGACCAATTAGCCGAATGGGCCGAACTGAATAGGTTGTCCGGACTCGCCATGAGGTCTGTTGTGGATCAGTTATGGCCGGAAAGGCCAAAACTGAACAGCTATTTCAGCTTGGTGCAGCAGTTCCTTGACGTGGTGCCACGCATTAATGCGATGAAGAGGTCGGCGTGCATAGAGGGCGCACGGATGGCCTTTGCCTGTATTAAAGCATGCTGGGCGGAGATGGATGCTACCACTGTTGCAGCTCGGGATTCGGCCATAGGTCGAATGGCTGCTGAGCACTACTTTGAAGAAGTTCTTGAGGGTGCTCGTTTAATAGAGACCCGGTGCTCAAAAAATATTATGTTTGAGTGATATGTAATCTCATTGTAAGCGAAATGCTTTTATAAATTTTTATAAGGCTATTTTTATACTTTTGCCTGAAAGTAATATGATGCCTCCTGGGCGGCCGTTTATGTATACATGTGTATAACCTAAAAGATTGCAGCCGTCGGCTTCAACCCCCACGCATATAATGCGGAGGTGCTCACAAAAAAACACGCGTTCACACTTAACCCAACATCTTGGTCCTATTAAGGAGGTGATAGCGGAGCGAGCGAGGCAACCGGACTATAATGCTTTAGCACTTTCACTTAGCCATAGGAGTTTGACAGTGGGGCTACTAGATAGCCCCTGGTGGCTCCACACTCTCCCGATCCCGAGGTGTGTACATGCCTGGCTGGAAAACGGCCCTTCGTTAAGGCGGAGGAATTCTAACATTCCAACAGGTCATCGAGTGGTTGACCAGTCTCACGCTATATCATGACAGTCAGTTTTCGGCTTTCTCTACTGAGGTGCTCGTCCGGATGAATTAGGGCACAATCGCAGTAGTTCTCCTGGTGCTACCTTAGCCGGTAAAGCGAAACGTAAGGCACCAAAACACAGGAGCCGGGTAAACCCAACATTTGACCAAAGATAATGATTCGGAGGTGATGCATATAAGGCCAAACTCGCGACGCCGAACACTCCCTAAGGTATTCGGTCTTTATGGTATAAACCAGGCCTAAATAATGGCCTTTGTAAGAAGCCCCTTGTGTCCAGGTACGTGCATTGTTCTGGCTGGCCACATGCCAAGACGTCAGCATCCTTCTCAACGGTGGATATGTATCAACAAGAGACAGTAAAAAAGGTTTACGCAGGGTCTTAATCTAAAAAGAATCCTTGGAGCGGGTCCCTGCTGCACGTCTGCGCCTGTGTCTCCATTGTGCCGTATCCTGGACAGGTGTAGCACGATGATCGTCTGTAAAAGAGAGGAATTTGGGTGAAAAAGTTGTCGTGCAAAAAGATAGTTTTTAAAGAAACCATGTATAATTCAAGATGGGAAGAAATTGCCACTTGTCTGCACGCGTTGAGCCCCTTGTATGGACAAATAGGGGTGTGACCATTTATTCGGTATAAATAGCGGCGCCGGACTTGATTAGTTGTGTCTGAGGTCTTGACGACCTATTGGATTCTTTCACTGGTCCGGGCGCCTTTAGTGTGCGGCTGCCAAGGCAGCCTCACTCTCTTCAGCGCGCAGAGATCGCTTGATATTTCCGTTCACTGCAATGATGCCACGTGGACCGGGCATCTTGAGTGTGAGGGAGGCGTAGTGTGGTATTGCATTAAAGCGAGCGAAAGCTCCACGTCCGAGCAGTGCTTGATAGCCACTTTCGAACGGAGCGATGTTGAAGGTTAAATGCTCGCGACAGAAGTTATCGGGGGAGCCGAATATAACTTGTAGTAGGAGGGAGCCCGTACAACGAGCCCCTGGGCCTGGCGTTACTCCTTTAAAGGTAGTATTGCTATGGCGAATTTTTGTTGGGTCTAACCCCATCCCGTGGATTGTATCCTGATATATTAGGTTTAGATTGCTGCCACCGTCCATCAAGACTCGTGTGAAGTGATATCCTACAATTACTGGGTCTAATACCAGGGCAGCCCATCCTGCGCGTCGGATACTTGCTGAGTAATCGCGATGGTCGAAAGTGATCGGTTGAGACGACCAGTGGCAGGACATCGCGGTGACAGGCACTTGGGTATATTTTCCTGGGAGTGCCGCATTGTTTTTCCCTTTATCATGTGTAACACGTTTACTGTTTTGACTTCTAGTGGAAATTTCTTTTGTTCCCTAGTGTCTTGCTTGGGAGGCTCGTCCTCGTCTTCACTTGGTGTATCCTCCCCCTTGTGTACGGCGTTGAGCTTGCTGGACTGCTTGAAGACCCAACATTCTCTGTGGGTATGATTAGCAGGCTTACCAGGGGTACTATGGATCTGACATACTTGGTCCAGAATTTTGTTGAGGCTGGACAGTTCATCCCTGGTGCCTTTAGAGGGCGGCTTTTGACCTGGCCGAGAGCTTCTGAATCCGGCGTTTACTGTCGTGCCCTTCGTGTTGTCTTCTTTATTCCGACGTTTGTTATTGCTGTTGCGCCGTGATTTCCCGTTTCCATCTCTAACTTCAGATGTACTGGGGTCGCTGGTGCTGCATCTGGCTAGCCAGCTGTCCTCACCTGCGCAAAAGCAGGTCCATGAAGCCTGTTAATGCGGCCATCGTTCTCGGCTTATTTTGGCTGAGGTGTCTGGCGAGCCATTCGTCACGGATGCTATGCTTAAAAGCTGCCAAGGCTTCGGCCTCCGGAGAGTCGATGATCTGGTTCTTTTTAGTAAGAAACCTGTTCCAAAGCTTTCGGGCTGACTCTCCAGGCTGTTGAGTTATATGACTCAAATCGTCCGCATCCGGAGGTCGGACATAAGTCCCTTGAAAATTTGCTCGAAAGGCGTCTTCGAGCTCTTCCCAACTTCCAATGGAGCTTTCGGGGAGGCCTTTAAGCCAGTGACGAGTTGGCCCTTTGAGGTTGAGGGGTAAGTACTTGATGGCGTGGAGATCATCTCCTCGAGCCATATGGATATGAAGGATGTAGTCCTCAATCCAGACCCCAGGGTCTGTTGTTCCGTCGTATGTCTCTATGTTTACGGGTTTGAATCCCTCTGGAAATTCATGGTCCAGCACCTCATCGCTGAAACATAGAGGGTGTGCGGCACCCCTGTAGCTGGGTGTACCGCGTTGTTCGGATGTTTGTTGTGTTGCATTGTATACTGGGGCGCGCCTGTGTGGTCCATAGATGGATCTTGTTGCACCGTCCTTTGGGTGCGAGCCCTCGCATGGGTCGCGTGTTGTATTGTGAGTGGCGTTGTATGCCGCTCTGTGTTGGTAGAGAGGTCGTCTATCCGGCCAGGTGGCTGCTTTGATATTTGGTTGTGGGGGTCTGAGGCCTCCTCATCGAATTCAGGTAGCAGCTTCCGCTTTGGGTAGCTCTTGGAGGGGCGATTGTCGCCGTACCTCGCTGTTGTGTTGAGTATTTTACTCCATCTGATTTGGAGTGTGTCTTGCGCAGCCTTGATCCTTTGCTTCTGCTTTTTAAGACTCCTCGCGGTGGCAACAAGCCTTTTACGGGCATTCTGCTGCTCCGGGTGCGTGTCCGGCGTTATGTCGTCCGGACCATTATCCTTGATAGAATTTGTTTGTTCGGTTTGATTATCCGGATTGCCGTTGTCCGGCAGCGGTTCGCCCTGCTCCAGCGCTGGGTCTGTGTGATCGTTATTTCTGTAGGCGGGATTTGGGGCGGCGCTTGCGTCGCCACTTTGACTGCTTCTCGAGGGAACAAGCCTTCGGTGCGTCCTTCCGCTCCTCGTCGTCATCTTTTGGTGCGTCCACCATGTATACGTCATATGACGAGGTGGCTTTCCAGGGCCCAATAGGCGCTGGTTCTTCATCGTCTCCTTCATCGGCGTCCATACAGTCGATGTCTTCGGAGTCGAAGTTGAGCATGTCGGTTAAATCGTCGACAGTGGCTACAAAGTGGGTGGTGGGTGGGCTTTGAATTTCTTCATCGTCCGTATCCCAACCTTGCCGACCGTAGTCCGGCCAGGGCTCTCCTGATAAAGAGAGAGACTTTAGTGTCCTCAGAACATCGCCGAAAGGCGAGTGCTGAAATATGTCCGCGGCAGTAAACTCCATGATCGGCGCCCAATCGGATTCGATCGGCAGGGGCGCGGAGGGTTCGGAGTCCGGAGAGGAGTCCGGCTCCTTGGAGTCACGAGTCTCGCGGAGTGCGGGGCTGGTGTTCGGCTCGATCGTCGTTAGGATCGCAGCCCCCGAGGTGGCGTCCAACCACCCATCCTCGATCCGCACAGTTGGCTCCGAATTAAGGGTCGAAGCCAATGCGGGTGCGGCCTCCAGGGCACTGTTCGGCGGCAGAGCTAGATCATGCTCGTCGTGACAGTGTGGCACGCTCGGCAGTGGCTCGAATCCGTCGAAGATCAAGTCCCCGCGGATGTCAGCCATGTAGTTTAAACTTCCCAATCTGACTTGACGGCCAGGGGCATAGCTTTCGATCTGCTCCAGATGGCCAAGTGAATTGGCCCGCAGTGCGAAGCCGCCAAAGACGAAGATCTGTCCGGGGAGGAAGGTCTCACCCTGGACTGCATCGCTATTGATGATCGTAGGAGCCATCAAGCCTGACGGCGACGACACAGAGGAACTCTCAATGAAGGCACCAATGTCGATGTCAAAACCGGCGGATCTCGGGTAGGGGGTCCCAAACTGTGCGTCTAGGTCGGATGGTAACAGGAGGCAAGGGACACGAAGTTTTACCCAGGTTCGGGCCCTCTTGATGGAGGTAAAACCCTACGTCCTGCTTGATTAATATTGATGATATGGGTAGTACAAGAGTAGATCTACCACGAGATCGGAGAGGCTAAACCGTAGAAGCTAGCCTATGGTATGATTGTTGTTCTATATGTTGTCCTACGGACTAAAACCCTCCGGTTTATATAGACACCGGAGAGGGTTAGGGTTACACAAAGTCGGTTACAATGGTAGGAGATCTACATATCCGTATCGCCAAGCTTGCCTTCCACGCCAAGGAAAGTCCCTTCCGGACACGGGACAAAGTCTTCAATCTTGTATCTTCATAGTCCAGGAGTCTGGCTGAAGGTATAGTCCGGCCATCCGGACACCCCCTAATCCAGGACTCCCTCAATTACCATAATTATTAGAGGGATTACTAGGATAAGGCCTGGGGTTGAAATTTCCTCTATACGCGTTGTTACCAAAATCTTTCTTACCAACAAAATTCACATCCATAAATTCATTATTATTCTCAATCAAAGTAGACAAGGGCATATCATTAGGATCAGAAGAAACACTCTTATTAGCAAATAATTTTATAAGTTCATCCATCTTTCCACTCAAAACATTAATTTCTTCTATCGCATGCACCTTTTTATTAGTAGATCTTTCAGTATGCCATTGAGAATAATTGACCATAATATTATCTAGGAGTTTAGTTGCTTCTCCTGAAGTGATTTCCATAAAAGTACCTCCCGCGGCCGAATCTAAAAGATTTCTAGAAGCAAAATTCAATCCGGCATAAAAATTCTGAACAATCATCCACAAATTTAAACCATGAGTAGGGAAATTACATATCATTAATTTCATTCTCTCCCAACCTTGTGCAACATGTTCATGATCAAGTTGCTTAAAATTCATAATATCGTTTCTAAGAGAGATGATCTTAGCGGGAGGAAAATACTTAGAGATAAAAGCATATTTGCACTTATTCCATGAATCAATACTATTTTTAGGCAAAGACGAAAACCAAGCTTTAGCATGATCTCTAAGTTAAAATAGGGAAATAGCTTCAATTTAACAATATCATTATCCACATCTTTCTTCTTTTGAATGTCACACAAATCAACGAAGCTATTTAGATGGGTAGCGGCATCTTCACTAGGAAGGCCGGAAAACGGATCTTTCATGACAAGATTCAGCAAAGCAGTATTAATTTAACAATATCAGTAAGAGGAGCAATCTGAGTGCTAGTAAAATCATTGTTGTTGGTATTGGTGAAGTCACACAATTTAGTATTATCTTGATCCATCGTGAAAAGCAAGCAAACTAAAACACAAGCAAACAAAAAGCAAGCGGGCAAAAGCAGGAAAATAGAGAAAGAGAGGGAGGATAGAGAGAGAGGGAGAATAAAACGGCAAGGGTGAAGTGGGGGAGAGGAAAATGAGAGGCAAATGGCAAATAATGTAATGCGGGAGATAAGGGTATGTGATGGGTACTTGGTATGTTGACTTTTGCATAGACCTCCCCGGCAACGGCGCCAGAAATCCTTCTTGCTACCTCTTGAGCACTGTGTTGGTTTTCCCCGAAGAGGAAGGGATGATGCAACAAAGTAGCGTAAGTATTTCCCTTAGTTTTTGAGAACCAAGGTATCAATCCAGTAGGATGCTACGCACGAGTCCCTCATACCTGCACAAAACAAATAAATCCTCGCAACCAACGCAAATAGGGGTTGTCAATCCCTATAAGGCCACTTACGAGAGTGAGATCTGATAGATATGATAAGATCAAATTATTGGTATTTTTGTGATAAAGATGCAAAGTAAAATAAAGGCAAAGTAAATAGCAAAGGAAATAACTAAGTAGTAGGAGATTAATATGATGAAGATAGACCCGGGGGCCATAGGTTTCACTAGTGGCTTCTCTCGAGAGCATAAGTATTCTACGGTAGGTGAACAAATTACTGTTGAGCAATTGACAGAATTGAGCATAGTTATGAGAATATCTAGGTATGATCATGTATATAGGCATCACGTCCGAGACAAGTAGACCGACTCCTGCCTACAACTCTACTATTACTCCCCTCATCGACCGCTATACAGCATGCATCTAGAGTATTAAGTTAAAAACAGAGTAACGCCTTAAGCAAGATGACATGATGTAGAGGGATAGACTCATGCAATATGAAGAAAACCCCATCTTGTTATCCTTGATGGCAACAATACAATACGTCCTTGCTGCCCCTACTGTCACTGGGAAAGGACACCACAAGATTGAACCCAAAGCTAAGCACTTCTCCCATTGCAAGAAAGATCAATCTAGTAGGCCAAACCAAACTGATAATTCGAAGAGACTTGCAAAGATAACCAATCATACATAAAAGAATTCAGAGAAGATTCAAATATTTTTCATAGATAGACTTAATCAGAAACCCACAATTCATCTGTCTCAACAAACACATCGCAAAAAGAAGATTACATCGAGTAGCTCTCCACAAGAGAGGGGGAGAACATTGTATTGAGATCCAAAAAGAGAGAAGATGCCATCTAGCTAGTAACTATAGACCCGTAGGTCTGAGGTAAACTACTCACACTTCATCGGAGGGGTTATGGTGTTGATGTAGAAGCCCTCCATGATCGATGCCCCCTCCGGCGGAGCTCCGGAACAGGCCCCAAGATGGGGTCTCGTGGATAGAGAAAGTTGCGGCTGTGGAATTAGGGTTTTGGCTCCGTATCTGATCGTTTGGGGGTACGTAGGTATATATAGGAGGAAGGAGTGCATCGGTGGAGCAATAGGGGGCCCATGAGGGTGGAGGGCACGCCTGGGGGGGTAGGCGCGCCCCCTACCTCGTGGCCTCCTCTTTTGTGTCTTGACGTAGGTTCCAAGTCTCCTGGGTCTTGTTCATTGAGAAAATCACGCTCCTGAAGGTTTCATTCCGTTTGGACTCCGTTTGATATTCCTTTTCTTCGAAACCCTAAAACAGGCAAAAACAGCAATTCAGGGCTGGGGCTCCAGTTAATAGGTTAGTCCCAAAAATAATATAAAAGTGGATAATAAAGCCCAATAATGTCCAAAACAGTAGATAATATAGCATGGAGCAATCAAAAATTATAGATACGTTAGAGACGTATCACTTTTCCCATTGCAAGAAAGATCAATCTAGTAGGCCAAACCAAACTGATAATTCGAACAGACTTGCAAAGATAACCAATTATACATAAAAGAATTC